>NC_143034.1:82226370-82396370 GCF_057628025.1 Oncorhynchus mykiss | reverse complement strand
TGGTTACTACACACACACACACACCTGTACCAGAGCACCCCAGACCCTGTACCAGAATGCACCAGACCCTGTACCAGAATGCACCAGACCCTGTACCAGAATGCACCAGACCCTGTACCAGAACGCACCAGACCCTGTACCAGAACGCACCAGACCCTGTACCAGGACACACCAGACCAGACCCTGTACCAGGACACACCAGACCCTGTACCAGGACCCACCAGACCAGACCCTGTACCAGAACACACCAGACCCTGTACCAGAACACACCAGACCCTGTACCAGAACACACCAGACCTTGTACCAGGACACACCAGACCCTGTACCAGGACACACCAGACCCTGTACCAGGACACACCAGACCCTGTACCAGGACACACCAGACCCTGTACCAGGACACACCAGACCCTGTACCAGAACACGCCAGATCCTGTACCAGGACCCACCAGACCCTGTACCAGGACCCACCAGACCCTGTACCAGGACACACCAGACCCTGTACCAGAACACACCAGACCAGACCCTGTACCAGGACACACCAGACCCTGTACCAGGACACACCAGACCAGACCCTGTACCAGGACACACCAGACCAGACCCTGTACCAGGACCCACCAGACCCTGTACCAGGACCCACCAGACCCTGTACCAGAACACACCAGACCCTGTACCAGAAAACACCAGACCCTGTACCAGGACCCACCAGACCAGACCCTGTACCAGGACCCACCAGACCCTGGACCAGGACACACCAGACCCTGTACCAGGACACACCAGACCCTGTACCAGGACCCACTAGACCCTGTACCAGGACCCACCAGACCCTGTACCAGGACCCACCTGACCCTGTACCAGGACACACCAGACCCTGTACCAGAACACACCAGACCAGACCTTGTACCAGAACACACCAGACCAGACCCTGTACCAGAACACATCAGACCCTGTACCAGAACACACCAGACCAGACCCTGTACCAGAACACACCAGACCCTGTACCAGGACCCACCAGACCCTGTACCAGGACCCACCTGACCCTGTAACAGAACACACCAGACCCTGTACCAGAACACACCAGACCCTGTACCAGGACACACCAGACCAGACCCTGTACCAGGACCCACCAGACCCTGTACCAGGACCCACCAGACCCTGTACCAGGACACACCAGACCCTGTACCAGGACACACCAGACCCTGTACCAGGACACACCAGACCCTGTACCAGGACACACCAGACCCTGTACCAGGACCCACCAGACCCTGTACCAGGACCCACCAGACCCTGTACCAGGACACACCAGACCCTGTACCAGGACACACCAGACCCTGTACCAGGACACACCAGACCCTGTACCAGAACACACCAGACCAGACCCTGTACCAGGACACACCAGACCCTGTACCAGAACACACCAGACCCTGTACCAGGACACACCAGACCCTGTACCAGGACACACCAGACCCTGTACCAGAACACACCAGACCCTGTACCAGAACACACCAGACCAGACCTTGTACCAGGACACACCAGACCCTGTACCAGAACACACCAGACCCTGTACCAGGACACACCAGACCCTGTACCAGGACACACCAGACCCTGTACCAGGACACACCAGACCCTGTACCAGGACACACCAGACCAGACCTTGTACCAGGACACACCAGAACCTGTACCAGGACACACCAGACCCTGTACCAGGACACACCAGACCCTGTACCAGGACACACCAGACCCTGTACCAGGACACACCACAAGGCTGTGTTCAGCAGGACACAACGCACCATTCCACAACAGAAAGCCAATTAAGAGTCATGCCAATTGAGTATAACCAGACTGCTTACCTCACACTTGGAGAACATCTTGGTTGGCTGGTCAGAGTCAGGTGACCCAGCTTCATGCTCTCTGGTCCTCTTCCTCATCCTGGTAAGAATGAAGACAGAATGGTTCATACGACACTAAACCAACAGTTAGTTACAGTTCTGGATGGTTAATTACTATATATGAAATATGTAACTATATGAAAACATATAGACCAGACCCCGTCTCATGGTAGGATGGGAACCAATATCTCCTGAATGAAAACATGGCTGTCTCATGGTAGGATGGGAACCCATATCTCCTGAATGAAAACATGGCTGTCTCATGGTAGGATGGGGGATGGGAACCCATATCTCCTGAATGAAAACATGGCTGTCTCATGGTAGGATGGGAACCAATATCTCCTGAATGAAAACATGGCCGTCTCATGGTAGGATGGGAACCCATATCCCCTGAATGAAAACATGGCTGTCTCATGGTAGGATGGGGGATGGGAACCCATATCTCCTGAATGAAAACATGTCTGTCTCATGGTAGGATGGGAACCCATATCTCCTGAATGAAAACATGGCTGTCTCATGGTAGGATGGGGGATGGGAACCCATATCTCCTGAATGAAAACATGGCTGTCTCATGGTAGGATGGGAACCCATATATCCTGAATGAAAACATGGCTGTCTCACTTTCTGACCACTTCTCTCTCTCTCTCATATATATATATCTGTAAAGTTTTGTTCAAAGCAAAAGGGGTCAGAGAGTGACTCATATCAAATGAACAACCCCTACATGTTGTCCAAGGCCAACCACCAAAACAAGGCCATCTCATGGTAGGATGGGGGATGGGAACCCATAAATGAACAACCCCTACATGTTGTCCAAGGCCAACCACCAAAACAAGGCCATCTCATGGTAGGATGGGGGATGGGAACCCATAAATGAACAACCCCTACATGTTGTCCAAGGCCAACCACCAAAACAAGGCCATCTCATGGTAGGATGGGGGATGGGAACCCATAAATGAACAACCCCTACATGTTGTCCAAGGCCAACCACCAAAACAAGGCCATCTCATGGTAGGATGGGGGATGGGAACCCATAAATGAACAACCCCTACATGTTGTCCAAGGCCAACCACCAAAACAAGGCCATCTCATGGTAGGATGGGGGATGGGAACCCATAAATGAACAACCCCTACATGTTGTCCAAGGCCAACCACCAAAACAAGGCCATCTCATGGTAGGATGGGGGATGGGAACCCATAAATGAACAACCCCTACATGTTGTCCAAGGCCAACCACCAAAACAAGGCTTCAGAAAAGGCCTTCTGTGACACAGGAAACAAAACTGTAAAGTAGCAACGTCATTAAGAACATATTTTCATGAATATTAACATTAAAAACTTTTAATATTATAAATGTTTAAAAATATATATACAATTTCGAAATCAAAGTGCATGTGCAGGCCAAGTCAAGTTCTTCCACACTGATCTCGAAAAAAAAACATGTTTTTTGTTGTTGTATGTACCTGGCTTTGTGCACAAGGGGGGGGGGCATTGTTTGGGGTTTGAGGCTGGGTTTCTGTACAGGGGGGGGGGGGGGTAGGCTGGGTTTCTGTACAGCACTTTGAAGACATCTGCTGATGTAAAAAAAAGGGGCTTTATAAATACATCTGATTGATTGTTACGCTGAAAACAGGATAGGGACTTCCCCAAACTGTTGCCACAAAGTTGGAAGGACGGAATCATCTAGAATGTCAATGTATGTTATTAAGATTTCTCCTTCAGTGGAACTAAAGGAGCCCGAACCATGAAAAAAAAACAGCCCCAGACCATTATTCCTCCTCCACCAAACTTTACAGTTGGCACTATACAAACCCAGATTTGTCTGCCAGACTGCCAGATGGAGAAGCGTGATTTATTTCTCCGGAGGACATGTTTCCGCTGCTCCAGAGTCCAACGGCGGCGAACAATAAGGTAACTCTGGCAAGACAGAGACATTTAAAAGAAACCCGAAACCTTTACACGTTTTGAAAGTGTTTATGTTCATAAACATGATCTCCAGCTATGTTGTTGACATTTTGCAGTTTCGTTTCTAGGGTCAGGGAACAACACTTTTTGTTTTTGAATGGGTGGCCCTTGGACTAATAACTATCAATTGTATTACCTAGTTGGCAAGCTAATAACATTTGCAAATTGGACTCGAACCAGTCACACTCGAAGTACCGTTACCCATCGCTCCACAAATACCGTGGCCCTTACCGTATACAACTATTTTAAGATCTCAAGAGACATTTCACACCGGTTACACCAACACAATTCTGGTTTAAGATACAACAAAAAATATGCACATTTGCACAAAAAATCCACCCTCGTTCTATAGCCCACTAACATGTCCTTGCAATCGGGATGCAGGAACAAAAAAAATAACGTTGTAGTTACCTAGATAACGTTAAATTCCTAACGTTAATAAGCTACGGCACTAAAGCATTTCACCAATCGCTCCAACATTTACACTGAATTAAGAGAGAAATCAACGTGAAAACTAACCTGGTTTCGATCTTCTTCTTCTTTTAAATGAAGCAGAAGATTTTAAGGTTATCAATGTTTTTGACTCTGCAAAAGGAAGGGGTTTCCTTCTTGTCAAGTAGCTCCGTTAGCATCTGCCGAATCGGAGGGAAAAAAAGAGAGCACCGATTCCTGGGTTACCGGAAACTAAACTCCATCCGTAAATCTCGAAGAATATCGCGAGAACTCTTCAAACATCTGGCGTGACTTGGTGGGGTTTGAGACCATTCATTCATTTCTCAGTGCTTGATGCAAAAGTCACATAGATTTATTTACATGACAAAATATATTCATTTGACAATATATTAACATTCCTCAACGATACACGTAGTAATAAACAGATTAGGAATATTTTTTGAGTGATATATACACCATTTTTTTGTGGTCCAACATCTATGGGGATATTACAATGGGGGAAAGCATGGAAAATGGCTAAAACATATTGTATCTGTAACAAGGTAAAGGAAGTTTAATTTAAAATGTGACATGGAGTTTGTCCTGTTAAACACGTTTTGGAAAGATTCAAGCTGAATATAATTGTGATAAATGAGATAATTGAGATTTCTGTGGAATGGAGAAGGTATCGAACCATCTGTCATTAGTTTGTTGTTTTATTTATAGGATAATTTTTGGGGGGGATTGACGTACAACACTTTGTTTACGAAGAAAACAGGACAGGTTGTACAATTTTAATGGTTTTGATATGATTATTTATTTCCCGAAATGACGACATTGAGGAAGATGTAGGATATTTAATTCAACTGCCAATTTAACTTGTGCCCCCAGACATTGACTCTGTACCGGTACCCCCTGTATATAGCCTCCACATTGACTCTGTACCGTAACACCCTGTATATAGCCTCCACACTGACTCTGTACCGTAATACCCTGTATATAGCCTCCACTTTGACTCTGTACCGTAATACCCTGTATATAGCCTCCACATTGACTCTGTACCGGTAGCCCCTGTATATAGCCTCCACATTGACTCTGTACCGGTACCCCCTGTATATAGCCTCCACACTGACTCTGTACCGTTACCCCCTGTATATAGCCTCCACATTGACTCTGTACCGGTACCCCCTGTATATAGCCTCCACATTGACTCTGTACCGTAACACCCTGTATATAGCCTCCACATTGACTCTGTACAGGTGCCCCCTGTATATAGCCTCCACATTGGCTCTGTACCGTAACACCCTGTATATAGCCTCCACATTGACTCTGTACCGTAACACCCTGTATATAGCCTCCACATTGACTCTGTACCGGTATCCCCTGTATATAGCCTCCACATTGACTCTGTACCGTAATACCCTGTATATAACCTCCACATTGACTCTATACCGTAATACCCTGTATATAGCCTCCACATTGACTCGGTACCGGTACCCCCCCGTATATAGTCTCCACATTGACTCTATACCGTAATACCCTGTATATAGCCTCCACACTGACTCTGTACCGTAACACCCTGTATATAGCCTCCACATTGACTCTGTACCGTAACACCCTGTATATAGCCTCCACATTGACTCTATACCGTAACACCCTGTATATAGCCTCCACATTGACTCTGTACCGTAATACCCTGTATATAGCCTCCACATTGACTCTGTACCGGTACCCCCTGTATATAGCCTCCACACTGACTCTGTACCGTTACCCCCTGTATATAGCCTCCACATTGACTCTGTATCGGTACCCCTGTATATAGCCTCCACATTGACTCTGTACCGTAATACCCTGTATATAGCCTCCACATTGACTCTGTACCGTAATACCCTGTATATAGCCTCCAGATTGACTCTGTACCGGTACCCCCTGTATATAGCCTCCACATTGACTCTGTACCGTAACACCCTGTATATAGCCTCCACATTGACTCTGTACCGGTACCCCCTGTATATAGCCTCCACATTGACTCTGTACCATAACACCCTGTATATAGCCTCCACACTGACTCTGTACCGTTACCCCCTGTATATAGCCTCCACATTGACTCTGTACCGTAATACCCTGTATATAGCCTCCACTTTGACTCTGTACCGTAATACCCTGTATATAGCCTCCACATTGACTCTGTACCGGTAGCCCCTGTATATAGCCTCCACATTGACTCTGTACCGGTACCCCCTGTATATAGCCTCCACACTGACTCTGTACCGTTACCCCCTGTATATAGCCTCCACATTGACTCTGTATCGGTACCCCCTGTATATAGCCTCCACATTGACTCTGTACCGTAATACCCTGTATATAGCCTCCACATTGACTCTGTACCGTAATACCCTGTATATAGCCTCCACATTGACTCTGTACCGGTACCCCCTGTATATAGCCTCCACATTGACTCTGTACCGTAACACCCTGTATATAGCCTCCACATTGACTCTGTACAGGTGCCCCCTGTATATAGCCTCCACATTGGCTCTGTACCGTAACACCCTGTATATAGCCTCCACATTGACTCTGTACCGTAACACCCTGTATATAGCCTCCACATTGACTCTGTACCGGTACCCCCTGTATATAGCCTCCACATTGACTCTGTACCATAACACCCTGTATATAGCCTCCACACTGACTCTGTACCGTTACCCCCTGTATATAGCCTCCACATTGACTCTGTACCGTAATACCCTGTATATAGCCTCCACTTTGACTCTGTACCGTAATACCCTGTATATAGCCTCCACATTGACTCTGTACCGGTAGCCCCTGTATATAGCCTCCACATTGACTCTGTACCGGTACCCCCTGTATATAGCCTCCACACTGACTCTGTACCGTTACCCCCTGTATATAGCCTCCACATTGACTCTGTATCGGTACCCCCTGTATATAGCCTCCACATTGACTCTGTACCGTAATACCCTGTATATAGCCTCCACATTGACTCTGTACCGTAATACCCTGTATATAGCCTCCACATTGACTCTGTACCGGTACCCCCTGTATATAGCCTCCACATTGACTCTGTACCGTAACACCCTGTATATAGCCTCCACATTGACTCTGTACAGGTGCCCCCTGTATATAGCCTCCACATTGGCTCTGTACCGTAACACCCTGTATATAGCCTCCACATTGACTCTGTACCGTAACACCCTGTATATAGCCTCCACATTGACTCTGTACCGGTATCCCCTGTATATAGCCTCCACATTGACTCTGTACCGTAATACCCTGTATATAACCTCCACATTGACTCTATACCGTAATACCCTGTATATAGCCTCCACATTGACTCGGTACCGGTACCCCCCCGTATATAGTCTCCATATTGACTCTATACCGTAATACCCTGTATATAGCCTCCACACTGACTCTGTACCGTAACACCCTGTATATAGCCTCCACATTGACTCTATACCGTAACACCCTGTATATAGCCTCCACATTGACTCTATACCGTAACACCCTGTATATAGCCTCCACATTGACTCTGTACCGTAATACCCTGTATATAGCCTCCACATTGACTCTGTACCGGTACCCCCTGTATATAGCCTTCACACTGACTCTGTACCGTTACCCCCTGTATATAGCCTCCACATTGACTCTGTACCGTAATACCCTGTATATAACCTCCACATTGACTCTATACCGTAATACCCTGTATATAGCCTCCACATTGACTCGGTACCGGTACCCCCCCGTATATAGTCTCCACATTGACTCTATACCGTAATACCCTGTATATAGCCTCCACACTGACTCTGTACCGTAACACCCTGTATATAGCCTCCACATTGACTCTATACCGTAACACCCTGTATATAGCCTCCACATTGACTCTATACCGTAACACCCTGTATATAGCCTCCACATTGACTCTGTACCGTAATACCCTGTATATAGCCTCCACATTGACTCTGTACCGGTATCCCCTGTATATAGCCTCCACATTGACTCTGTACCGTAATACCCTGTATATAACCTCCACATTGACTCTATACCGTAATACCCTGTATATAGCCTCCACATTGACTCGGTACCGGTACCCCCCCGTATATAGTCTCCATATTGACTCTATACCGTAATACCCTGTATATAGCCTCCACACTGACTCTGTACCGTAACACCCTGTATATAGCCTCCACATTGACTCTATACCGTAACACCCTGTATATAGCCTCCACATTGACTCTGTACCGTAATGCCCTGTATATAGCCTCCACATTGACTCTGTACCGTAATACCCTGTATATAGCCTCCACATTGACTCTGTACCGTAATACCCTGTATATAGCCTCCACATTGACTCTGTACCGTAATACCCTGTATATAGCCTCCACATTCACTCTGTACCGTAATACCCTGTATATAGCCTCCACATTCACTCTTTACCGGTACCCCCTTTATTTATTTTATTTTACTTATCTATTTTTTCATTAACACATTTTTTTCTTAAAACTGCATTGCTGGTTAACGGCTTGTAAGTAAGAATTTCACTGTAAGGTCTACTACACCTGTTGTATTCAGCATTTCACTGTAAGGTCTACTACACCTGTTGTATTCAGCATTTCACTGTAAGGTCTTCTACACCTGTTGTATTCAGCATTTCACTGTAAGGTCTACTACACCTGTTGTATTCAACATTTCACTGTAAGGTCTACTACACCTGTTGTATTCAGCATTTCACTGTAAGGTCTACTACACCTGTTGTATTCGGCATTTCACTGTAAGGTCTACTACACCTGTTGTATTCAGCATTTCACTGTAAGGTCTACTACAGCTGTTGTATTCAGCATTTCACTGTAAGGTCTACTACACCTGTTGTATTCGGAATTTCACTTTGAGGTCTACTACACCTGTTGTATTCAGCATTTCACTGTGAGGTCTACTACACCTGTTGTATTCAGCATTTCACTGTAAGGTCTACTACACCTGTTGTATTCAGCATTTCACTGTAAGGTCTACTACACCTGTTGTATTCAGCATTTCACTGTAAGGTCTACTACACCTGTTGTATTCAGAATTTCACTGTGAGGTCTACTACACCTGTTGTATTAGCTGCTGCCTCGGCAGGAACTAATGGGGATCCATAATAAACCCCAGGAAGGGTAGCTGCTGCCTCGGCAGGAACTAATGGGGATCCATAATAAACCCCAGGAAGAGTAGCTGCTGCCTCGGCAGGAACTAATGGGGATCCATAATAAACCCCAGGAAGAGTAGCTTCTGCCTCGGCAGGAACTAATGGGGATCCATAATAAACCCCAGGAAGGGTAGCTGCTGCCTAGGCAGGAACTAATGGAGATCCATAATAAACCCCAGGAAGAGTAGCTGCTGCCTTGGCAGGAACTAATGGGGATCCATAATAAACCGCAGGAAAAGTAGCATCTGCCTCGGCAGGAACTAATGGGGATCCATAATAAACCCCAGGAAGAGTAGCTGCTGCCTCGGCAGGAACTAATGGGGATCCATAATAAACCCCAGGAAGAGTAGCTGCTGCCTTGGCAGGAACTAATGGGGATCCATAATAAACCCCAGGAAGAGTAGCTGCTGTCTTGGCAGGAACTAATGGGGACCCATAATAACCCCCAGGAAGAGTAGCTGCTGCCTCGGCAGGAACTACTGAGGATCCATAATAAACCCCAGGAAGAGTAGCTGCTGCCTCGGCAGGAACTACTGGGGATCCATAATAAACCCCAGGAAGAGTAGCTGCTGCCTCGGCAGGAACTACTGGGGATCCATAATAAACCCCAGGAAGAGTAGCTGCTGCCTCGGCAGGAACTACTGGGGATCCATAATAAACCCCAGGAAGAGTAGCTGCTGCCTCGGCAGGACCTACTGGGGATCCATAATAAACCCCAGGGAGAGTAGCTGCTGCCTTGGCTAATGGGGATCCATAATAAACCCCAGGAAGAGTAGCTGCTGCCTCGGCAGGAACTACTGATTATCCATAATAAACCCCAGGAAGAGTAGCTGCTGCCTTGGCAGGAACTACTGGGGATCCATAATAAACCCCAGGAAGAGTAGCTGCTGCCTTGGCAGGAACTACTGGGGATCCATAATAAACCCCAGGAAGAGTAGCTGCTGCCTTGGCAGGAACTAATGGGGATCCATAATAAACCCCAGGAAAAGAAGCATCTGCCTCGGCAGGAACTAATGGGGATCCACAATAAACCCCAGGAAGAGTAGCTGCTGCCTCGGCAGGAACTAATGGGGATCCATAATAAACCCCAGGAAGAGTAGCTGCTGCCTCGGCAGGAACTAATGGGGATCCATAATAAACCCCAGGAAGGGTAGCTGCTGCCTCGGCAGGAACTAATGGGGATCCATAATAAACCCCAGGAAGAGTAGCTGCTGTCTTGGCAGGAACTAATGGGGACCCATAATAACCCCCAGGAAGAGTAGCTGCTGCCTCGGCAGGAACTACTGAGGATCCATAATAAACCCCAGGAAGAGTAGCTGCTGCCTTGGCAGGAACTACTGGGGTTCCATAATAAACCCCAGGAAGAGAAGCTGCTGCCTCGGCAGGAACTACTGGGGATCCATAATAAACCCCAGGAAGAGTAGCTGCTGCCTCGGCAGGAACTACTGGGGATCCATAATAAACCCCAGGAAGAGTAGCTGCTGCCTTGGCAGGACCTACTGGGGATCCATAATAAACCCCAGGGAGAGTAGCTGCTGCCTTGGCTAATGTGGATCCATAATAAACCCCAGGAAGAGTAGCTGCTGCCTCGGCTGGAACTACTGATGATCCATAATAAACCCCAGGAAGAGTAGCTGCTGCCTTGGCAGGAACTACTGGGGATCCATAATAAACCCCAGGAAGAGTAGCTGCTGCCTTGGCAGGAACTACTGGGGATCCATAATAAACCCCAGGAAGAGTAGCTGCTGCCTTGGCAGGAACTAATGGGGATCCATAATAAACCCCAGGAAGAGTAGCTGCTGCCTTGACAGGAACTAATGGGGATCCATAATAAACCCCAGGAAAAGAAGCATCTGCCTCGGCAGGAACTAATGGGGATCCACAATAAACCCCAGGAAGAGTACCTGCTGCCTCGGCAGGAACTAATGGGGATCCATAATAAACCCCAGGAAGAGTAGCTGCTGCCTCGGCAGGAACTAATGGGGATCCATAATAAACCCCAGGAAGGGTAGCTGCTGCCTCGGCAGGAACTAATGGGGATCCATAATAAACCCCAGGAAGAGTAGCTGCTGCCTTGGCAGGAACTAATGGGGATCCATAATAAACCCCAGGAAAAGTAGCATCTGCCTCGGCAGGAACTAATGGGGATCCATAATAAACCCCAGGAAGAGTAGCTTCTGCCTCGGCAGGAACTAATGGGGATCCATAATAAACCCCAGGAAGATTAGCTGCTGCCTTGGCAGGAACTAATGGGGATCCATAATAAACCCCAGGAAGAGTAGCTGCTGCCTTGGCAGGAACTAATGGGGATCCATAATAAACCCCAGGAAGAGTAGCTGCTGCCTCGGCAGGAACTACTGGGGATCCATAATAACCTCCCGCAAGAGTAGCTGCTGCATCGGCAGGAACTAATGGGGATCCATAATAAACCCCAGGAAGAGTAGCTGCTGCCTCGGCAGGAACTAATGGGGATCCATAATAAACCCCAGGAAGACTAGCTGCTGCCTTGTCAGGAACTAATGGGGATCCATAATAATCCCAGGAAGAGTAGCTGCTGCCTTGGCAGGAACTACTGGGGATCCATAATAAACCCCAGAAAGAGTAGCTGCTGCCTCGGCAGGAACTAATGGAGATACATAATCAACCCCAGGAAGGGTAGCTTCTGCCTCGGCAGGAACTACTAGGGATCCATAATAAACCCCAGGAAGAGTAGCTGCTGCCTTGGCAGGAACTAAGGGGGATCCATAATAAACCCCAGGAAGAGTAGCTGCTGCCTCGGCAGGAACTAATGAGGATCCCTAATAAACCCCAGGAAGAGTACCTGCTGCCTTGGCTAATGGGGATCCATAATAAACCCTAGGAAGAGTAGCTGCTGCCTCGGCAGGACCTACTGGGGATCCATAATAAACCCCAGGAAGAGTAGCTGCTGCCTTCTCTAATGTGGATCCATAATAAACCCCAGGAAGAGTAGCTGCTGCCTCGGCAGGAACTACTGGGGATCCATAATAAACCCCAGGAAGAGTAGCTGCTGCCTTGGCAGGAACTACTGGGGATCCATAATAAACCCCAGGAAGAGTAGCTGCTGCCTTGGCAGGAACTACTGGGGATCCATAATAAACCCCAGGAAGAGTAGCTGCTGCCTTGGCAGGAACTAATGGAGATCCATAATAAACCCAAGGAAGACTAGCTGCTGCCTTGTCAGGAACTAATGGGGATCCATAATAAACCCCAGAAAGAGTAGCTGCTGCCTTGGCAGGAACTAATGGGGATCCATAATAAACCCCGGGAAGAGTAGCTGCTGCCTCGGCAGGAACTAATGGGAATCCATAATAAACCCCAGGAAGAGTAGCTGCTGCCTCGGCAGGAACTAATGGGGATCCATAATAAACCCCAGGAAGAGTAGCTGCTGCCTCGGCAGGAACTACTGGGGATCCATAATAAACCCCAGGAAGAGTAGCTGCTGCCTAGGCAGGAACTAATGGGAATCCATAATAAACCCCAGGAAGAGTAGCTGCTGCCTTGGCAGGAACTAATGGGGATCCATAATAAACCCCAGGAAGAGTAGCTTCTGCCTCGGCAGGAACTAATGGGGATCCATAATAAACCCCAGGAAGGGTAGCTGCTGCCTAGGCAGGAACTAATGGAGATCCATAATAAACCCCAGGAAGAGTAGCTGCTGCCTTGGCAGGAACTAATGGGGATCCATAATAAACCGCAGGAAAAGTAGCATCTGCCTCGGCAGGAACTAATGGGGATCCATAATAAACCCCAGGAAGAGTAGCTGCTGCCTCGGCAGGAACTAATGGGGATCCATAATAAACCCCAGGAAGAGTAGCTGCTGCCTTGGCAGGAACTAATGGGGATCCATAATAAACCCCAGGAAGAGTAGCTGCTGTCTTGGCAGGAACTAATGGGGACCCATAATAACCCCCAGGAAGAGTAGCTGCTGCCTCGGCAGGAACTACTGAGGATCCATAATAAACCCCAGGAAGAGTAGCTGCTGCCTCGGCAGGAACTACTGGGGATCCATAATAAACCCCAGGAAGAGTAGCTGCTGCCTCGGCAGGAACTACTGGGGATCCATAATAAACCCCAGGAAGAGTAGCTGCTGCCTCGGCAGGAACTACTGGGGATCCATAATAAACCCCAGGAAGAGTAGCTGCTGCCTCGGCAGGACCTACTGGGGATCCATAATAAACCCCAGGGAGAGTAGCTGCTGCCTTGGCTAATGGGGATCCATAATAAACCCCAGGAAGAGTAGCTGCTGCCTCGGCAGGAACTACTGATTATCCATAATAAACCCCAGGAAGAGTAGCTGCTGCCTTGGCAGGAACTACTGGGGATCCATAATAAACCCCAGGAAGAGTAGCTGCTGCCTTGGCAGGAACTACTGGGGATCCATAATAAACCCCAGGAAGAGTAGCTGCTGCCTTGGCAGGAACTAATGGGGATCCATAATAAACCCCAGGAAAAGAAGCATCTGCCTCGGCAGGAACTAATGGGGATCCACAATAAACCCCAGGAAGAGTAGCTGCTGCCTTGGCAGGAACTACTGGGGATCCATAATAAACCCCAGGAAGAGTAGCTGCTGCCTTGGCAGGAACTAATGGGGATCCATAATAAACCCCAGGAAGAGTAGCTGCTGCCTTGACAGGAACTAATGGGGATCCATAATAAACCCCAGGAAAAGAAGCATCTGCCTCGGCAGGAACTAATGGGGATCCACAATAAACCCCAGGAAGAGTACCTGCTGCCTCGGCAGGAACTAATGGGGATCCATAATAAACCCCAGGAAGAGTAGCTGCTGCCTCGGCAGGAACTAATGGGGATCCATAATAAACCCCAGGAAGGGTAGCTGCTGCCTCGGCAGGAACTAATGGGGATCCATAATAAACCCCAGGAAGAGTAGCTGCTGCCTTGGCAGGAACTAATGGGGATCCATAATAAACCCCAGGAAAAGTAGCATCTGCCTCGGCAGGAACTAATGGGGATCCATAATAAACCCCAGGAAGAGTAGCTTCTGCCTCGGCAGGAACTAATGGGGATCCATAATAAACCCCAGGAAGATTAGCTGCTGCCTTGGCAGGAACTAATGGGGATCCATAATAAACCCCAGGAAGAGTAGCTGCTGCCTTGGCAGGAACTAATGGGGATCCATAATAAACCCCAGGAAGAGTAGCTGCTGCCTCGGCAGGAACTACTGGGGATCCATAATAACCTCCCGCAAGAGTAGCTGCTGCATCGGCAGGAACTAATGGGGATCCATAATAAACCCCAGGAAGAGTAGCTGCTGCCTCGGCAGGAACTAATGGGGATCCATAATAAACCCCAGGAAGACTAGCTGCTGCCTTGTCAGGAACTAATGGGGATCCATAATAATCCCAGGAAGAGTAGCTGCTGCCTTGGCAGGAACTACTGGGGATCCATAATAAACCCCAGAAAGAGTAGCTGCTGCCTCGGCAGGAACTAATGGAGATACATAATCAACCCCAGGAAGGGTAGCTTCTGCCTCGGCAGGAACTACTAGGGATCCATAATAAACCCCAGGAAGAGTAGCTGCTGCCTTGGCAGGAACTAAGGGGGATCCATAATAAACCCCAGGAAGAGTAGCTGCTGCCTCGGCAGGAACTAATGAGGATCCCTAATAAACCCCAGGAAGAGTACCTGCTGCCTTGGCTAATGGGGATCCATAATAAACCCTAGGAAGAGTAGCTGCTGCCTCGGCAGGACCTACTGGGGATCCATAATAAACCCCAGGAAGAGTAGCTGCTGCCTTCTCTAATGTGGATCCATAATAAACCCCAGGAAGAGTAGCTGCTGCCTCGGCAGGAACTACTGGGGATCCATAATAAACCCCAGGAAGAGTAGCTGCTGCCTTGGCAGGAACTACTGGGGATCCATAATAAACCCCAGGAAGAGTAGCTGCTGCCTTGGCAGGAACTACTGGGGATCCATAATAAACCCCAGGAAGAGTAGCTGCTGCCTTGGCAGGAACTAATGGAGATCCATAATAAACCCAAGGAAGACTAGCTGCTGCCTTGTCAGGAACTAATGGGGATCCATAATAAACCCCAGAAAGAGTAGCTGCTGCCTTGGCAGGAACTAATGGGGATCCATAATAAACCCCGGGAAGAGTAGCTGCTGCCTCGGCAGGAACTAATGGGAATCCATAATAAACCCCAGGAAGAGTAGCTGCTGCCTCGGCAGGAACTAATGGGGATCCATAATAAACCCCAGGAAGAGTAGCTGCTGCCTCGGCAGGAACTACTGGGGATCCATAATAAACCCCAGGAAGAGTAGCTGCTGCCTAGGCAGGAACTAATGGGAATCCATAATAAACCCCAGGAAGAGTAGCTGCTGCCTTGGCAGGAACTAATGGGGATCCATAATAAACCCCAGGAAGAGTAGCTTCTGCCTCGGCAGGAACTAATGGGGATCCATAATAAACCCCAGGAAGGGTAGCTGCTGCCTAGGCAGGAACTAATGGAGATCCATAATAAACCCCAGGAAGAGTAGCTGCTGCCTTGGCAGGAACTAATGGGGATCCATAATAAACCGCAGGAAAAGTAGCATCTGCCTCGGCAGGAACTAATGGGGATCCATAATAAACCCCAGGAAGAGTAGCTGCTGCCTCGGCAGGAACTAATGGGGATCCATAATAAACCCCAGGAAGAGTAGCTGCTGCCTTGGCAGGAACTAATGGGGATCCATAATAAACCCCAGGAAGAGTAGCTGCTGTCTTGGCAGGAACTAATGGGGACCCATAATAACCCCCAGGAAGAGTAGCTGCTGCCTCGGCAGGAACTACTGAGGATCCATAATAAACCCCAGGAAGAGTAGCTGCTGCCTCGGCAGGAACTACTGGGGATCCATAATAAACCCCAGGAAGAGTAGCTGCTGCCTCGGCAGGAACTACTGGGGATCCATAATAAACCCCAGGAAGAGTAGCTGCTGCCTCGGCAGGAACTACTGGGGATCCATAATAAACCCCAGGAAGAGTAGCTGCTGCCTCGGCAGGACCTACTGGGGATCCATAATAAACCCCAGGGAGAGTAGCTGCTGCCTTGGCTAATGGGGATCCATAATAAACCCCAGGAAGAGTAGCTGCTGCCTCGGCAGGAACTACTGATTATCCATAATAAACCCCAGGAAGAGTAGCTGCTGCCTTGGCAGGAACTACTGGGGATCCATAATAAACCCCAGGAAGAGTAGCTGCTGCCTTGGCAGGAACTACTGGGGATCCATAATAAACCCCAGGAAGAGTAGCTGCTGCCTTGGCAGGAACTAATGGGGATCCATAATAAACCCCAGGAAAAGAAGCATCTGCCTCGGCAGGAACTAATGGGGATCCACAATAAACCCCAGGAAGAGTAGCTGCTGCCTCGGCAGGAACTAATGGGGATCCATAATAAACCCCAGGAAGAGTAGCTGCTGCCTCGGCAGGAACTAATGGGGATCCATAATAAACCCCAGGAAGGGTAGCTGCTGCCTCGGCAGGAACTAATGGGGATCCATAATAAACCCCAGGAAGAGTAGCTGCTGTCTTGGCAGGAACTAATGGGGACCCATAATAACCCCCAGGAAGAGTAGCTGCTGCCTCGGCAGGAACTACTGAGGATCCATAATAAACCCCAGGAAGAGTAGCTGCTGCCTTGGCAGGAACTACTGGGGTTCCATAATAAACCCCAGGAAGAGAAGCTGCTGCCTCGGCAGGAACTACTGGGGATCCATAATAAACCCCAGGAAGAGTAGCTGCTGCCTCGGCAGGAACTACTGGGGATCCATAATAAACCCCAGGAAGAGTAGCTGCTGCCTCGGCAGGACCTACTGGGGATCCATAATAAACCCCAGGGAGAGTAGCTGCTGCCTTGGCTAATGGGGATCCATAATAAACCCCAGGAAGAGTAGCTGCTGCCTCGGCTGGAACTACTGATGATCCATAATAAACCCCAGGAAGAGTAGCTGCTGCCTTGGCAGGAACTACTGGGGATCCATAATAAACCCCAGGAAGAGTAGCTGCTGCCTTGGCAGGAACTAATGGGGATCCATAATAAACCCCAGGAAGACTAGCTGCTGCCTTGTCAGGAACTAATGGGGATCCATAATAATCCCAGGAAGAGTAGCTGCTGCCTTGGCAGGAACTACTGGGGATCCATAATAAACCCCAGAAAGAGTAGCTGCTGCCTCGGCAGGAACTAATGGAGATACATAATCAACCCCAGGAAGGGTAGCTTCTGCCTCGGCAGGAACTACTAGGGATCCATAATAAACCCCAGGAAGAGTAGCTGCTGCCTTGGCAGGAACTAAGGGGGATCCATAATAAACCCCAGGAAGAGTAGCTGCTGCCTCGGCAGGAACTAATGAGGATCCCTAATAAACCCCAGGAAGAGTACCTGCTGCCTTGGCTAATGGGGATCCATAATAAACCCTAGGAAGAGTAGCTGCTGCCTCGGCAGGACCTACTGGGGATCCATAATAAACCCCAGGAAGAGTAGCTGCTGCCTTCTCTAATGTGGATCCATAATAAACCCCAGGAAGAGTAGCTGCTGCCTCGGCAGGAACTACTGGGGATCCATAATAAACCCCAAGAAGAGTAGCTGCTGCCTTGGCAGGAACTACTGGGGATCCATAATAAACCCCAGGAAGAGTAGCTGCTGCCTTGGCAGGAACTACTGGGGATCCATAATAAACCCCAGGAAGAGTAGCTGCTGCCTTGGCAGGAACTAATGGAGATCCATAATAAACCCAAGGAAGACTAGCTGCTGCCTTGTCAGGAACTAATGGGGATCCATAATAAACCCCAGAAAGAGTAGCTGCTGCCTTGGCAGGAACTAATGGGGATCCATAATAAACCCCAGGAAGAGTAGCTGCTGCCTCGGCAGGAACTAATGGGAATCCATAATAAACCCCAGGAAGAGTAGCTGCTGCCTCGGCAGGAACTAATGGGGATCCATAATAAACCCCAGGAAGAGTAGCTGCTGCCTCGGCAGGAACTACTGGGGATCCATAATAAACCCCAGGAAGAGTAGCTGCTGCCTAGGCAGGAACTAATGGGAATCCATAATAAACCCCAGGAAGAGTAGCTGCTGCCTTGGCAGGAACTAATGGGGATCCATAATAAACCCCAGGAAGAGTAGCTGCTGCCTCGGCAGGAACTACTGGGGATCCATAATAACCTCCCGCAAGAGTAGCTGCTGCATCGGCAGGAACTAATGGGGATCCATAATAAACCCCAGGAAGAGTAGCTGCTGCCTCGGCAGGAACTAATGGGGATCCATAATAAACCCCAGGAAGACTAGCTGCTGCCTTGTCAGGAACTAATGGGGATCCATAATAATCCCAGGAAGAGTAGCTGCTGCCTTGGCAGGAACTACTGGGGATCCATAATAAACCCCAGAAAGAGTAGCTGCTGCCTCGGCAGGAACTAATGGAGATACATAATCAACCCCAGGAAGGGTAGCTTCTGCCTCGGCAGGAACTACTAGGGATCCATAATAAACCCCAGGAAGAGTAGCTGCTGCCTTGGCAGGAACTAAGGGGGATCCATAATAAACCCCAGGAAGAGTAGCTGCTGCCTCGGCAGGAACTAATGAGGATCCCTAATAAACCCCAGGAAGAGTACCTGCTGCCTTGGCTAATGGGGATCCATAATAAACCCTAGGAAGAGTAGCTGCTGCCTCGGCAGGACCTACTGGGGATCCATAATAAACCCCAGGAAGAGTAGCTGCTGCCTTCTCTAATGTGGATCCATAATAAACCCCAGGAAGAGTAGCTGCTGCCTCGGCAGGAACTAAGGGGGATCCATAATAAACCCCAGGAAGAGTAGCTGCTGCCTCGGCAGGAACTACTAGGGATCCATAATAAACCCCAGGAAGAGTAGCTGCTGCCTTGGCAGGAACTAAGGGGGATCCATAATAAACCCCAGGAAGAGTAGCTGCTGCCTCGGCAGGAACTAATGAGGATCCCTAATAAACCCCAGGAAGAGTACCTGCTGCCTTGGCTAATGGGGATCCATAATAAACCCTAGGAAGAGTAGCTGCTGCCTCGGCAGGACCTACTGGGGATCCATAATAAACCCCAGGAAGAGTAGCTGCTGCCTTCTCTAATGTGGATCCATAATAAACCCCAGGAAGAGTAGCTGCTGCCTCGGCAGGAACTACTGGGGATCCATAATAAACCCCAGGAAGAGTAGCTGCTGCCTTGGCAGGAACTACTGGGGATCCATAATAAACCCCAGGAAGAGTAGCTGCTGCCTTGGCAGGAACTACTGGGGATCCATAATAAACCCCAGGAAGAGTAGCTGCTGCCTTGGCAGGAACTAATGGAGATCCATAATAAACCCAAGGAAGACTAGCTGCTGCCTTGTCAGGAACTAATGGGGATCCATAATAAACCCCAGAACGAGTAGCTGCTGCCTTGGCAGGAACTAATGGGGATCCATAATAAACCCCAGGAAGAGTAGCTGCTGCCTCGGCAGGAACTAATGGGAATCCAAAATAAACCCCAGGAAGAGTAGCTGCTGCCTCGGCAGGAACTAATGGGGATCCATAATAAACCCCAGGAAGAGTAGCTGCTGCCTCGGCAGGAACTACTGGGGATCCATAATAAACCCCAGGAAGAGTAGCTGCTGCCTAGGCAGGAACTAATGGGAATCCATAATAAACCCCAGGAAGAGTAGCTGCTGCCTTGGCAGGAACTAATGGGGATCCATAATAAACCCCAGGAAGAGTAGCTGCTGCCTCGGCAGGAACTATTAGGGATCCATAATAAACCCCAGGAAGAGTAGCTGCTGCCTTGGCAGGAACTACTGGGGATCCATAATAAACCCCAGGAAGAGTAGCTGCTGCCTCAGCAGGAACTAATGGGGATCCATAATAAACCCCAGGAAGAGTAGCTGCTGCCTCGGCAGGAACTACTGGGCATCCATAATAAACCCAAGGAAGAGTAGCTGCTGCATTGGCTGACGGGGATCCATAATAAACCCCAGGAAGAGTAGCTGCTGCCTCGGCAGGAGCTAATGGGGATCCATAATAAACCCCAGGAAGACTAGCTGCTGCCTTGTCAGGAACTAATGGGGATCCATAATAATCCCAGGAAGAGTAGCTGCTGCCTTGGCAGGAACTACTGGGGATCCATAATAAACCCCAGGAAGAGTAGCTGCTGCCCCGGCAGGAACTAATGGGGATTCTTAATAAACCCCAGGAAGTTTAGCTTCTGCCTCGGCAGGAACTAATGGGGATCCATAATAAACCCCAGGAAGAGTAGCTGCTGCCTTGGCAGGAACTAAGGGGGATCCATAATAAACCCCAGGAAGAGTAGCTGCTGCCTCGGCAGGAACTAATGAGGATCCATAATAAACCCCAGGAAGAGTACCTGTTGCCTTGGCTAATGGGGATCCATAATAAACCCCAGGAAGAGTAGCTGCTGCCTTGGCTAATGGGGATCCATAGTAAACCCCAGGAAGAGTAGCTGCTGCCTCAGCAGGAACTACTAGGGATCCATAATAAACCCCAGGAAGAGTAGCTACTGCCTCGGCAGGAACTAATGGGGATCCATAATAAACCCCAGGAAGGGTAGCTGCTGCCTCGGCAGGAACTAATGGGGATCCATAATAAACCCCAGGAAGGGTAGCTGCTGCCTCGGCAGGAAATAATGGGGATCCATAATAAACCCCCGGAAGAGTAGCTGCTGCATTGGCAGGAACTAATGGGGATCCATAATAAACCCAAGGAAAAGTAGCATCTGCCTCGACAGGAACTAATGGGGCTCCATAATAAACCCCAGGAAGAGTAGCTGCTGCCTCGGCAGGAACTAATGAGGATCCATAATAAACCCCAGGAAGAGTAGCTGCTGCCTTGGCAGGAACTAAGGGGGATCCATAATAAACCCCAGGAAGAGTAGCTGCTGCCTCGGCAGGAACTAATGAGGATCCATAATAAACCCCAGGAAGAGTACCTGTTGCCTTGGCTAATGGGGATCCATAATAAACCCCAGGAAGAGTAGCTGCTGCCTTGGCTAATGGGGATCCATAGTAAACCCCAGGAAGAGTAGCTGCTGCCTCAGCAGGAACTACTAGGGATCCATAATAAACCCCAGGAAGAGTAGCTACAGCCTCGGCAGGAACTAATGGGGATCCATAATAAACCCCAGGAAGGGTAGCTGCTGCCTCGGCAGGAACTAATGGGGATCCATAATAAACCCCAGGAAGGGTAGCTGCTGCCTCGGCAGGAAATAATGGGGATCCATAATAAACCCCCGGAAGAGTAGCTGCTGCATTGGCAGGAACTAATGGGGATCCATAATAAACCCAAGGAAAAGTAGCATCTGCCTCGACAGGAACTAATGGGGCTCCATAATAAACCCCAGGAAGAGTAGCTGCTGCCTCGGCAGGAACTAATGAGGATCCATAATAAACCCCAGGAAGAGTAGCTGCTGCCTTGGCAGGAACTACTGGGGATCCATAATAAACCCCAGGAAGAGTAGCTGCTGCCTAGGCAGGAACTAATGGGGATCCATAATAAACCCCAGAAAAAGTAGCATCTGCCTCGGCAGGAACTAATGGGGATCCATAATAAACCCCAGGAAGAGTAGCTTCTGCCTCGGCAGGAACTAATGGGGATCCATAATAAACCCCAGGAAGAGTAGCTGCTGCCTCGGCAGGAACTACTGGGGATCCATAATAACCTCCAGCAAGAGTAGCTGCTGCCTCGGCAGGAACTAATGGGGATCCATAATAAACCCCAGGAAGAGTAGCTGCTGCCTCGGCAGGAACTACTGGGCATCCATAATAAACCCAAGGAAGAGTAGCTGCTGCCTTGGCTAAAAGGGATCCATAATAAACCCCAGGAAGAGTAGCTGCTGCCTCGGCAGGAACTAATGGGGATCCATAATAAACCCCAGGAAGACTAGCTGCTGCCTTGTCAGGAACTAATGGGGATCCATAATAATCCCAGGAAGAGTAGCTGCTGCCTTGGCAGGAACTACTGGGGATCCATAATAAACCCCAGAAAGAGTTGCTGCTGCCTCGGCAGGAACTAATGGGGATACAAAATATACCCCAGGAAGGGTAGCTTCTGCCTCGGCAGGAACTAATGGGGATCCATAATAAACCCCAGGAAGAGTAGCTGCTGCCTTGGCAGGAACTAAGGGGGATCCATAATAAACCCCAGGAAGAGTAGCTGCTGCCTCGGCAGGAACTAATGAGGATCCCTAATAAACCCCAGGAAGAGTACCTGCTGCCTTGGCTAATGGGGATCCATAATAAACCCTAGGAAGAGTAGCTGCTGCCTCGGCAGGACCTACTGGGGATCCATAATAAACCCCAGGAAGAGTAGCTGCTGCCTTCTCTAATGTGGATCCATAATAAACCCCAGGAAGAGTAGCTGCTGCCTCGGCAGGAACTACTGGGGATCCATAATAAACCTCAGGAAGAGTAGCTGCTGCCTCGGCAGGAACTAATGGGGCTCCATAATAAACCCCAGGAAGAGTAGCTGCTGCATTGGCAGGAACTAATGGGGATCCATAATAAACCCAAGGAAAAGTAGCATCTGCCTCGACAGGAACTAATGGGGCTCCATAATAAACCCCAGGAAGAGTAGCTGCTGCCTTGGCAGGAACTACTGGGGATCCATAATAAACCCCAGGAAGAGTAGCTGCTGCCTAGGCAGGAACTAATGGGGATCCATAATAAACCCCAGGAAAAGTAGCATCTGCCTCGGCAGGAACTAATGGGGATCCATAATAAACCCCAGGAAGAGTAGCTTCTGCCTCGGCAGGAACTAATGGGGATCCATAATAAACCCCAGGAAGAGTAGCTGCTGCCTCGGCAGGAACTACTGGGGATCCATAATAACCTCCAGCAAGAGTAGCTGCTGCCTCGGCAGGAACTAATGGGGATCCATAATAAATCCCAGGAAGAATAGCTGCTGCCTCGGCAGGAACTACTGGGCATCCATAATAAACCCAAGGAAGAGTAGCTGCTGCCTTGGCTAACAGGGATCCATAATAAACCCCAGGAAGAGTAGCTGCTGCCTCGGCAGGAACTAATGGGGATCCATAATAAACCCCAGGAAGACTAGCTGCTGCCTTGTCAGGAACTAATGGGGATCCATAATAATCCCAGGAAGAGTAGCTGCTGCCTTGGCAGGAACTACTGGGGATCCATAATAAACCCCAGAAAGAGTAGCTGCTGCCTCGGCAGGAACTAATGGGGATACAAAATATACCCCAGGAAGGGTAGCTTCTGCCTCGGCAGGAACTAATGGGGATCCATAATAAACCCCAGGAAGAGTAGCTGCTGCCTTGGCAGGAACTAAGGGGGATCCATAATAAACCCCAGGAAGAGTAGCTGCTGCCTCGGCAGGAACTAATGAGGATCCCTAATAAACCCCAGGAAGAGTACCTGCTGCCTTGGCTAATGGGGATCCATAATAAACCCTAGGAAGAGTAGCTGCTGCCTCGGCAGGACCTACTGGGGATCCATAATAAACCCCAGGAAGAGTAGCTGCTGCCTTCTCTAATGTGGATCCATAATAAACCCCAGGATGAGTAGCTGCTGCCTCGGCAGGAACTACTGGGGATCCATAATAAACCCCAGGAAGAGTAACTGCTGCCTCGGCAGGAACTACTGGGGATCCATAATAAACCCCAGGAAGAGTAGCTGCTGCCTTGGCAGGAACTACTGGGGATCCATAATAAACCCCAGGAAGAGTAGCTGCTGCCTTGGCAGGAACTACTGGGGATCCATAATAAACCCCAGGAAGAGTAGCTGCTGCCTTGGCAGGAACTACTGGGGATCCATAATAAACCCCAGGAAGAGTAGCTGCTGCCTTGGCAGGAACTACTGGGGATCCATAATAAACCCCAGGAAGAGTAGCTGCTGCCTCGGCAGGAACTAATGAGGATCCATAATAAACCCCAGGAAGAGTACCTGTTGCCTTGGCTAATGGGGATCCATAATAAACCCCAGGAAGAGTAGCTGCTGCCTTGGCTAATGGGGATCCATAGTAAACCCCAGGAAGAGTAGCTGCTGCCTCAGCAGGAACTACTAGGGATCCATAATAAACCCCAGGAAGAGTAGCTACTGCCTCGGCAGGAACTAATGGGGATCCATAATAAACCCCAGGAAGGGTAGCTGCTGCCTCGGCAGGAAATAATGGAGATCCATAATAAACCCCCGGAAGAGTAGCTGCTGCATTGGCAGGAACTAATGGGGATCCATAATAAACCCAAGGAAAAGTAGCATCTGCCTCGACAGGAACTAATGGGGCTCCATAATAAACCCCAGGAAGAGTAGCTGCTGCCTCGGCAGGAACTAATGAGGATCCATAATAAACCCCAGGAAGAGTAGCTGCTGCCTTGGCAGGAACTACTGGGGATCCATAATAAACCCCAGGAAGAGTAGCTGCTGCCTAGGCAGGAACTAATGGGGATCCATAATAAACCCCAGGAAAAGTAGCATCTGCCTCGGCAGGAACTAATGGGGATCCATAATAAACCCCAGGAAGAGTAGCTTCTGCCTCGGCAGGAACTAATGAGGATCCATAATAAACCCCAGGAAGAGTACCTGTTGCCTTGGCTAATGGGGATCCATAATAAACCCCAGGAAGAGTAGCTGCTGCCTTGGCTAATGGGGATCCATAGTAAACCCCAGGAAGAGTAGCTGCTGCCTCAGCAGGAACTACTAGGGATCCATAATAAACCCCAGGAAGAGTAGCATCTGCCTCGGCAGGAACTAATGGGGATCCATAATAAACCCCAGGAAGAGTAGCTTCTGCCTCGGCAGGAACTAATGGGGATCCATAATAAACCCCAGGAAGAGTAGCTGCTGCCTCGGCAGGAACTACTGGGGATCCATAATAACTTCCAGCAAGAGTAGCTGCTGCCTCGGCAGGAACTAATGGGGATCCATAATAAACCCCAGGAAGAGTAGCTGCTGCCTCGGCAGGAACTACTGGGCATCCATAATAAACCCAAGGAAGAGTAGCTGCTGCCTTGGCTAACAGGGATCCATAATAAACCCCAGGAAGAGTAGCTGCTGCCTCAGCAGGAACTAATGGGGATCCATAATAAACCCCAGGAAGACTAGCTGCTGCCTTGTCAGGAACTAATGGGGATCCATAATAATCCCAGGAAGAGTAGCTGCTGCCTTGGCAGGAACTACTGGGGATCCATAATAAACCCCAGAAAGAGTAGCTGCTGCCTCGGCAGGAACTAATGGGGATACAAAATATACCCCAGGAAGGGTAGCTTCTGCCTCGGCAGGAACTAATGGGGATCCATAATAAACCCCAGGAAGAGTAGCTGCTGCCTTGGCAGGAACTAAGGGGGATCCATAATAAACCCCAGGAAGAGTAGCTGCTGCCTCGGCAGGAACTAATGAGGATCCCTAATAAACCCCAGGAAGAGTACCTGCTGCCTTGGCTAATGGGGATCCATAATAAACCCTAGGAAGAGTAGCTGCTGCCTCGGCAGGACCTACTGGGGATCCATAATAAACCCCAGGAAGAGTAGCTGCTGCCTTCTCTAATGTGGATCCATAATAAACCCCAGGAAGAGTAGCTGTTGCCTCGGCAGGAACTACTGGGGATCCATAATAAACCCCAGGAAGAGTAGCTGCTGCCTTGGCAGGAACTACTGGGGATCCATAATAAACCCCAGGAAGAGTAGCTGCTGCCTTGGCAGGAACTACTGGGGATCCATAATAAACCCCAGGAAGAGTAGCTGCTGCCTTGGCAGGAACTACTGGGGATCCATAATAAACCCCAGGAAGAGTAGCTGCTGCCTTGGCAGGAACTATTAGGGATCCATAATATACCCCAGGAAGAGTAGCTGCTGCCTCGGCAGGAACTACTGGGGATCCATAATAAACCCCAGGAAGAGTAGCTGCTGCCTCGGCAGGAACTAATGGGGATCCATAATAAACCCCAGGAAGAGTAGCTGCTGCCTCGGCAGGAACTACTGGGCATCCATAATAAACCCAAGGAAGAGTAGCTGCTGCATTGGCTGACGGGGATCCATAATAAACCCCAGGAAGAGTAGCTGCTGCCTCGGCAGGAGCTAATGGGGATCCATAATAAACCCCAGGAAGACTAGCTGCTGCCTTGTCAGGAACTAATGGGGATCCATAATAATCCCAGGAAGAGTAGCTGCTGCCTTGGCAGGAACTAATGGGGATCCATAATAAACCCCAGGAAGAGTAGCTGCTGCCTCAGCAGGAACTAATGGGGATCCATAATAAACCCCAGGAAGACTAGCTGCTGCCTTGTCAGGAACTAATGGGGATCCATAATAATCCCAGGAAGAGTAGCTGCTGCCTTGGCAGGAACTACTGGGGATCCATAATAAACCCCAGAAAGAGTAGCTGCTGCCTCGGCAGGAACTAATGGGGATACAAAATATACCCCAGGAAGGGTAGCTTCTGCCTCGGCAGGAACTAATGGGGATCCATAATAAACCCCAGGAAGAGTAGCTGCTGCCTTGGCAGGAACTAAGGGGGATCCATAATAAACCCCAGGAAGAGTAGCTGCTGCCTCGGCAGGAACTACTGGGGATCCATAATAAACCCCAGGAAGAGTAGCTGCTGCCTTGGCAGGAACTACTGGGGATCCATAATAAACCCCAGGAAGAGTAGCTGCTGCCTTGGCAGGAACTACTGGGGATCCATAATAAACCCCAGGAAGAGTAGCTGCTGCCTTGGCAGGAACTATTAGGGATCCATAATAAACCCCAGGAAGAGTAGCTGCTGCCTTGGCAGGAACTACTGGGGATCCATAATAAACCCCAGGAAGAGTAGCTGCTGCCTCGGCAGGAACTAATGGGGATCCATAATAAACCCCAGGAAGAGTAGCTGCTGCCTCGGCAGGAACTACTGGGCATCCATAATAAACCCAAGGAAGAGTAGCTGCTGCATTGGCTGACGGGGATCCATAATAAACCCCAGGAAGAGTAGCTGCTGCCTCGGCAGGAGCTAATGGGGATCCATAATAAACCCCAGGAAGAGTAGCTGCTGCCTTCTCTAATGTGGATCCATAATAAACCCCAGGAAGAGTAGCTGTTGCCTCGGCAGGAACTACTGGGGATCCATAATAAACCCCAGGAAGAGTAGCTGCTGCCTTGGCAGGAACTACTGGGGATCCATAATAAACCCCAGGAAGAGTAGCTGCTGCCTTGGCAGGAACTACTGGGGATCCATAATAAACCCCAGGAAGAGTAGCTGCTGCCTTGGCAGGAACTACTGGGGATCCATAATAAACCCCAGGAAGAGTAGCTGCTGCCTTGGCAGGAACTATTAGGGATCCATAATAAACCCCAGGAAGAGTAGCTGCTGCCTCGGCAGGAACTACTGGGGATCCATAATAAACCCCAGGAAGAGTAGCTGCTGCCTCGGCAGGAACTAATGGGGATCCATAATAAACCCCAGGAAGAGTAGCTGCTGCCTCGGCAGGAACTACTGGGCATCCATAATAAACCCAAGGAAGAGTAGCTGCTGCATTGGCTGACGGGGATCCATAATAAACCCCAGGAAGAGTAGCTGCTGCCTCGGCAGGAGCTAATGGGGATCCATAATAAACCCCAGGAAGACTAGCTGCTGCCTTGTCAGGAACTAATGGGGATCCATAATAATCCCAGGAAGAGTAGCTGCTGCCTTGGCAGGAACTAATGGGGATCCATAATAAACCCCAGGAAGAGTAGCTGCTGCCTCAGCAGGAACTAATGGGGATCCATAATAAACCCCAGGAAGACTAGCTGCTGCCTTGTCAGGAACTAATGGGGATCCATAATAATCCCAGGAAGAGTAGCTGCTGCCTTGGCAGGAACTACTGGGGATCCATAATAAACCCCAGAAAGAGTAGCTGCTGCCTCGGCAGGAACTAATGGGGATACAAAATATACCCCAGGAAGGGTAGCTTCTGCCTCGGCAGGAACTAATGGGGATCCATAATAAACCCCAGGAAGAGTAGCTGCTGCCTTGGCAGGAACTAAGGGGGATCCATAATAAACCCCAGGAAGAGTAGCTGCTGCCTCGGCAGGAACTACTGGGGATCCATAATAAACCCCAGGAAGAGTAGCTGCTGCCTTGGCAGGAACTACTGGGGATCCATAATAAACCCCAGGAAGAGTAGCTGCTGCCTTGGCAGGAACTATTAGGGATCCATAATAAACCCCAGGAAGAGTAGCTGCTGCCTTGGCAGGAACTACTGGGGATCCATAATAAACCCCAGGAAGAGTAGCTGCTGCCTCGGCAGGAACTAATGGGGATCCATAATAAACCCCAGGAAGAGTAGCTGCTGCCTCTGCAGGAACTACTGGGCATCCATAATAAACCCAAGGAAGAGTAGCTGCTGCATTGGCTGACGGGGATCCATAATAAACCCCAGGAAGAGTAGCTGCTGCCTCGGCAGGAGCTAATGGGGATCCATAATAAACCCCAGGAAGACTAGCTGCTGCCTTGTCAGGAACTAATGGGGATCCATAATAATCCCAGGAAGAGTAGCTGCTGCCTTGGCAGGAACTAATGGGGATCCATAATAAACCCCATGAAGAGTAGCTGCTGCCTCAGCAGGAACTAATGGGGATCCATAATAAACCCCAGGAAGACTAGCTGCTGCCTTGTCAGGAACTAATGGGGATCCATAATAATCCCAGGAAGAGTAGCTGCTGCCTTGGCAGGAACTACTGGGGATCCATAATAAACCCCAGAAAGAGTAGCTGCTGCCTCGGCAGGAACTAATGGGGATACAAAATATACCCCAGGAAGGGTAGCTTCTGCATCGGCAGGAACTAATGGGGATCCATAATAAACCACAGGAAGAGTAGCTGCTGCCTTGGCAGGAACTAAGGGGGATCCATAATAAACCCCAGGAAGAGTAGCTGCTGCCTCGGCAGGAACTAATGAGGATCCCTAATAAACCCCAGGAAGAGTACCTGCTGCCTTGGCTAATGGGGATCCATAATAAACCCTAGGAAGAGTAGCTGCTGCCTCGGCAGGACCTACTGGGGATCCATAATAAACTCCAGGAAGAGTCGCTGCTGCCTTCTCTAATGTGGATCCATAATAAACCCCAGGAAGAGTAGCTGTTGCCTCGGCAGGAACTACTGGGGATCCATAATAAACCCCAGGAAGAGTAGCTGCTGCCTTGGCAGGAACTACTGGGGATCCATAATAAACCCCAGGAAGAGTAGCTGCTGCCTTGGCAGGAACTACTGGGGATCCATAATAAACCCCAGGAAGAGTAGCTGCTGCCTTGGCAGGAACTACTGGGGATCCATAATAAACCCCAGGAAGAGTAGCTGCTGCCTTGGCAGGAACTATTAGGGATCCATAATAAACCCCAGGAAGAGTAGCTGCTGCCTTGGCAGGAACTACTGGGGATCCATAATAAACCCCAGGAAGAGTAGCTGCTGCCTCGGCAGGAACTAATGGGGATCCATAATAAACCCCAGGAAGAGTAGCTGCTGCCTCGGCAGGAACTACTGGGCATCCATAATAAACCCAAGGAAGAGTAGCTGCTGCATTGGCTGACGGGGATCCATAATAAACCCCAGGAAGAGTAGCTGCTGCCTCGGCAGGAGCTAATGGGGATCCATAATAAACCCCAGGAAGACTAGCTGCTGCCTTGTCAGGAACTAATGGGGATCCATAATAATCCCAGGAAGAGTAGCTGCTGCCTTGGCAGGAACTACTGGGGATCCATAATAAACCCCAGGAAGAGTAGCTGCTGCCTTGGCAGGAACTAATGGGGATCCATAATAAACCCCAGGAAGTTTAGCTTCTGCCTCGGCAGGAACTAATGGGGATCCATAATAAACCCCAGGAAGAGTTGCTGCTGCCTTGGCAGGAACTAAGGGGGATCCATAATAAACCCCAGGAAGAGTAGCTGCTGCCTCGGCAGGAACTAATGAGGATCCATAATAAACCCCAGGAAGAGTACCTGCTGCCTTGGCTAATGGGGATCCATAATAAACCCTAGGAAGAGTAGCTGCTGCCTCGGCAGGACCTACTGGGGATCCATAATAAACCCCAGGAAGAGTAGCTGCTGCCTTGGCTAATGTGGATCCATAATAAACCCCAGGAAGAGTAGCTGCTGCCTCGGCAGGAACTACTGGGGATCCATAATAAACCCCAGGAAGAGTAGCTGCTGCCTTGGCAGGAACTAATGGGGATCCATAATAAACCCAAGGAAGAGTAGCTGCTGCCTCGGCAGGAACTAATGGGGATCCATAATAAACCCCAGGAAGAGTAGCTGCTGCCTCGGCAGGAACTAATGGGGATCCATAATAAACCCCAGGAAGAGTAGCTGCTGCCTTGGCTAATGGGGATCCATAATAAACCCCAGGAAGAGTAGCTGCTGCCTCAGCAGGACCTACTGGGGATCCATAATAAACCCCAGGAAGAGTAGCTGCTGCCTTGGCAGGAACTAATGGGGATCCATAATATACCCCAGGAAGAGTAGCTGCTGCCTCGGCAGGAACTAATGGGAATCCATAATAAACCCCAGGAAGAGTAGCTGCTGCCTTGGCAGGAACTAATGGGGATCCATAATAAACCCCAGGAAGAGTAGCTGCTGCCTTGGCAGGAACTAATGGGGATCCATAATAAACCCCAGGAAGAGTAGCTGCTGCCTTGGCAGGAACTAATGGGGATCCATAATAAACCCCAGGAAGAGTAGCTGCTGCCTTGGCAGGAACTAATGGGGATCCATAATAAACCCCAGGAAGAGTAGATGCTGCCTCGGCAGGAACTACTGGGGATCCATAATAAACCACAGGAAGAGTAGCTGTTGTCTTGGCAGGAACTAACGGGGATCCATAATAAACCCCAGGAAGAGTAGCTGCTGCCGTGGCAGGAACTAATGGGGATCCATAATAAACCCAAGGAAGAGTAGCTGCTGCATTGGCAGGAACTAATGGGGATCCATAATAAACCCCAGGAAGAGTAGCTGCTGCCTCGGCAGGAACTAATGGGGATCCATAATAAACCACAGGAAGAGTAGCTGCTGCCTCTGCAGGAACTAATGGGGATCCATAATAAACCCCAGGAAGAGTAGCTGCTGCCTCGGCAGGAACTAATGGGGATCCATAATAAACCCCAGGAAGAGTAGCTGCTGCCTTGGCTAATGGGGATCCATAATAAACCCAAGGAAGAGTAGCTGCTGCCTTGGCAGGACCTACTGGGGATCCATAATAAACCCCAGGAAGAGTAGCTGCTGCCTTGGCTAATGGGGATCCATAATAAACCCCAGGAAGAGTAGCTGCTGCCTTGGCAGGAACTAATGGGGATCCATAATAAACCCCAGGAAGAGTAGCTGCTGTCTTGGCAGGAACTAACGGGGATCCATAAAAACCCCAGGAAGGGTAGCTAATGCCTTGGCAGGAACAAATGGGGATCCATAATAAACCCCAGGAAGAGTAGCTGCTCCCTCGGCAGGAACAACTGGGGATCCATAATAAACCCCAGGAAGAGTAGCTGCTGCCTCGACAGGAACTACTGGGGATCCATAATAAACCCCAGGAAGAGTAGCTGCTGCCTCGGCAGGAACTAATGGGGATCCATAATAAACCCCAGGAAGAGTAGCTGCTGCCGTGGCAGGAACTAATGGGGATCCATAATAAACCCAAGGAAGAGTAGCTGCTGCATTGGCAGGAACTAATGGGGATCCATAATAAACCCCAGGAAGAGTAGCTGCTGCCGTGGCAGGAACTAATGGGGATCCATAATAAACCCAAGGAAGAGTAGCTGCTGCATTGGCAGGAACTAATGGGGATCCATAATAAACCCCAGGAAGAGTAGCTGCTGCCTCTGCAGTAACTAATGGGGATCCATACTAAACCCAAGGAAGAGTAGCTGCTGCCTCGGCAGGAACTAATGGGGATCCATAATAAACCCCATGAAGAGTAGCTGCTGCCTCGGCAGGAACTAATGGGGATCCATAATAAACCCCAGGAAGAGTAGCTGCTGCCTTGGCTAATGGGGATCCATAATAAACCCAAGGAAGAGTAGCTGCTGCCTCGGCAGGACCTACTGGGGATCCATAATAAACCCCAGGAAGAGTAGCTGCTGCCTTGGCTAATGGGGATCCATAATAAACCCCAGGAAGAGTAGCTGCTGCCAAGGCAGGAACTAATGGGGATCCATAATAAACCCCAGGAAGAGTAGCTGCTGCCTTGGCAGGAACTAAGGGGGATCCATAATAAACCCCAGGAAGAGTAGCTGCTGCCTCGGCAGGAACTACTGGGGATCCATAATAAACCCCAGGAAGAGTAGCTGCTGCCTTGGCAGGAACTACTGGGGATCCATAATAAACCCCAGGAAGAGTAGCTGCTGCCTTGGCAGGAACTACTGGGGATCCATAATAAACCCCAGGAAGAGTAGCTGCTGCCTTGGCAGGAACTATTAGGGATCCATAATAAACCCCAGGAAGAGTAGCTGCTGCCTTGGCAGGAACTACTGGGGATCCATAATAAACCCCAGGAAGAGTAGCTGCTGCCTCGGCAGGAACTAATGGGGATCCATAATAAACCCCAGGAAGAGTAGCTGCTGCCTCAGCAGGAACTACTGGGCATCCATAATAAACCCAAGGAAGAGTAGCTGCTGCATTGGCTGACGGGGATCCATAATAAACCCCAGGAAGAGTAGCTGCTGCCTCGGCAGGAGCTAATGGGGATCCATAATAAACCCCAGGAAGACTAGCTGCTGCCTTGTCAGGAACTAATGGGGATCCATAATAATCCCAGGAAGAGTAGCTGCTGCCTTGGCAGGAACTAATGGGGATCCATAATAAACCCAAGGAAGAGTAGCTGCTGCCTCAGCAGGAACTAATGGGGATCCATAATAAACCCCAGGAAGACTAGCTGCTGCCTTGTCAGGAACTAATGGGGATCCATAATAATCCCAGGAAGAGTAGCTGCTGCCTTGGCAGGAACTACTGGGGATCCATAATAAACCCCAGAAAGAGTAGCTGCTGCCTCGGCAGGAACTAATGGGGATACAAAATATACCCCAGGAAGGGTAGCTTCTGCCTCGGCAGGAACTAATGGGGATCCATAATAAACCCCAGGAAGAGTAGCTGCTGCCTTGGCAGGAACTAAGGGGGATCCATAATAAACCCCAGGAAGAGTAGCTGCTGCCTCGGCAGGAACTAATGAGGATCCCTAATAAACCCCAGGAAGAGTACCTGCTGCCTTGGCTAATGGGGATCCATAATAAACCCTAGGAAGAGTAGCTGCTGCCTCGGCAGGACCTACTGGGGATCCATAATAAACTCCAGGAAGAGTCGCTGCTGCCTTCTCTAATGTGGATCCATAATAAACCCCAGGAAGAGTAGCTGTTGCCTCGGCAGGAACTACTGGGGATCCATAATAAACCCCAGGAAGAGTAGCTGCTGCCTTGGCAGGAACTACTGGGGATCCATAATAAACCCCAGGAAGAGTAGCTGCTGCCTTGGCAGGAACTACTGGGGATCCATAATAAACCCCAGGAAGAGTAGCTGCTGCCTTGGCAGGAACTACTGGGGATCCATAATAAACCCCAGGAAGAGTAGCTGCTGCCTTGGCAGGAACTATTAGGGATCCATAATAAACCCCAGGAAGAGTAGCTGCTGCCTTGGCAGGAACTACTGGGGATCCATAATAAACCCCAGGAAGAGTAGCTGCTGCCTCGGCAGGAACTAATGGGGATCCATAATAAACCCCAGGAAGAGTAGCTGCTGCCTCGGCAGGAACTACTGGGCATCCATAATAAACCCAAGGAAGAGTAGCTGCTGCATTGGCTGACGGGGATCCATAATAAACCCCAGGAAGAGTAGCTGCTGCCTCGGCAGGAGCTAATGGGGATCCATAATAAACCCCAGGAAGACTAGCTGCTGCCTTGTCAGGAACTAATGGGGATCCATAATAATCCCAGGAAGAGTAGCTGCTGCCTTGGCAGGAACTACTGGGGATCCATAATAAACCCCAGGAAGAGTAGCTGCTGCCTCGGCAGGAACTAATGGGGATCCATAATAAACCCCAGGAAGTTTAGCTTCTGCCTCGGCAGGAACTAATGGGGATCCATAATAAACCCCAGGAAGAGTTGCTGCTGCCTTGGCAGGAACTAAGGGGGATCCATAATAAACCCCAGGAAGAGTAGCTGCTGCCTCGGCAGGAACTAATGAGGATCCATAATAAACCCCAGGAAGAGTACCTGCTGCCTTGGCTAATGGGGATCCATAATAAACCCTAGGAAGAGTAGCTGCTGCCTCGGCAGGACCTACTGGGGATCCATAATAAACCCCAGGAAGAGTAGCTGCTGCCTTGGCTAATGTGGATCCATAATAAACCCCAGGAAGAGTAGCTGCTGCCTCGGCAGGAACTACTGGGGATCCATAATAAACCCCAGGAAGAGTAGCTGCTGCCTTGGCAGGAACTAATGGGGATCCATAATAAACCCAAGGAGGAGTAGCTGCTGCCTCGGCAGGAACTAATGGGGATCCATAATAAACCCCAGGAAGAGTAGCTGCTGCCTCGGCAGGAAATAATGGGGATCCATAATAAACCCCAGGAAGAGTAGCTTCTGCCTCAGCAGGAACTACTGGGGATCCATAATAAACCCCAGGAAGAGTAGCTGCTGCCTTGGCAGGAACTAATGGGGATCCATAATAAATCCCAGGAAGAGTAGCTGCTGCCTCGGCAGGAACTAATGGGGATCCATAATAAACCCCAGGAAGAGTAGCTGCTGCCTTGGCTAATGGGGATCCATAATAAACCCCAGGAAGAGTAGCTGCTGCCTCAGCAGGACCTACTGGGGATCCATAATAAACCCCAGGAAGAGTAGCTGCTGCCTTGGCAGGAACTAATGGGGATCCATAATATACCCCAGGAAGAGTAGCTGCTGCCTCGGCAGGAACTAATGGGAATCCATAATAAACCCCAGGAAGAGTAGCTGCTGCCTTGGCAGGAACTAATGGGGATCCATAATAAACCCCAGGAAGAGTAGCTGCTGCCTTGGCAGGAACTAATGGGGATCCATAATAAACCCCAGGAAGAGTAGCTGCTGCCTTGGCAGGAACTAATGGGGATCCATAATAAACCCCAGGAAGAGTAGCTGCTGCCTTGGCAGGAACTAATGGGGATCCATAATAAACCCCAGGAAGAGTAGATGCTGCCTCGGCAGGAACTACTGGGGATCCATAATAAACCACAGGAAGAGTAGCTGTTGTCTTGGCAGGAACTAACGGGGATCCATAATAAACCCCAGGAAGAGTAGCTGCTGCCGTGGCAGGAACTAATGGGGATCCATAATAAACCCAAGGAAGAGTAGCTGCTGCATTGGCAGGAACTAATGGGGATCCATAATAAACCCCAGGAAGAGTAGCTGCTGCCTCGGCAGGAACTAATGGGGATCCATAATAAACCACAGGAAGAGTAGCTGCTGCCTCGGCAGGAACTAATGGGGATCCATAATAAACCCCAGGAAGAGTAGCTGCTGCCTTGGCTAATGGGGATCCATAATAAACCCAAGGAAGAGTAGCTGCTGCCTTGGCAGGACCTACTGGGGATCCATAATAAACCCCAGGAAGAGTAGCTGCTGCCTTGGCTAATGGGGATCCATAATAAACCCCAGGAAGAGTAGCTGCTGCCTTGGCAGGAACTAATGGGGATCCATAATAAACCCCAGGAAGAGTAGCTGCTGTCTTGGCAGGAACTAACGGGGATCCATAAAAACCCCAGGAAGGGTAGCTAATGCCTTGGCAGGAACAAATGGGGATCCATAATAAACCCCAGGAAGAGTAGCTGCTCCCTCGGCAGGAACAACTGGGGATCCATAATAAACCCCAGGAAGAGTAGCTGCTGCCTCGACAGGAACTACTGGGGATCCATAATAAACCCCAGGAAGAGTAGCTGCTGCCTCGGCAGGAACTAATGGGGATCCATAATAAACCCCAGGAAGAGTAGCTGCTGCCGTGGCAGGAACTAATGGGGATCCATAATAAACCCAAGGAAGAGTAGCTGCTGCATTGGCAGGAACTAATGGGGATCCATAATAAACCCCAGGAAGAGTATCTGCTGCCGTGGCAGGAACTAATGGGGATCCATAATAAACCCAAGGAAGAGTAGCTGCTGCATTGGCAGGAACTAATGGGGATCCATAATAAACCCCAGGAAGAGTAGCTGCTGCCTCTGCAGTAACTAATGGGGATCCATACTAAACCCAAGGAAGAGTAGCTGCTGCCTCGGCAGGAACTAATGGGGATCCATAATAAACCCCAGGAAGAGTAGCTGCTGCCTCGGCAGGAACTAATGGGGATCCATAATAAACCCCAGGAAGAGTAGCTGCTGCCTTGGCTAATGGGGATCCATAATAAACCCAAGGAAGAGTAGCTGCTGCCTCGGCAGGACCTACTGGGGATCCATAATAAACCCCAGGAAGAGTAGCTGCTGCCTTGGCTAATGGGGATCCATAATAAACCCCAGGAAGAGTAGCTGCTGCCAAGGCAGGAACTAATGGGGATCCATAATAAACCCCAGGAAGAGTAGCTGCAGCCTCGGCAGGAACTAATGGGGATCCATAATAAACCCCAGGAAGAGTAGCTGCTGCCTCGGCAGGAACTAATGGGGATCCATAATAAACCCCAGGAAGAGTAGCTGCTGCCTTGGCTAATGGGGATCCATAATAAACCCCAGGAAGAGTAGCTGCTGCCTCGGCAGGACCTACTGGGGATCCATAATAAACCCAAGGAAGAGTAGCTGCTGCCTTGGCTAATGGGGATCCATAATAAACCCCAGGAAGAGTAGCTGCTGCCTTGGCAGGAACTATTGGGGATCCATAATAAACCCCAGGAAGAGTAGCTGCTGCCTTGGCAGGAACTAATGGAGATCCATAATAAACCCCAGGAGGAGTAGGTGCTGCCTTGGCAGGAACTAATGGGGATCCATAATAAACCCCAGGAAGAGTAGCTGCTGCCTCGGCAGGAACTAATGGGGATCCATATTAAACCCCAGGAAGAGTAGCTGCTGCCTTGGCTAATGGGGATCCATAATAAACCCCAGGAAGAGTAGCTGCTGCCTTGGCAGGAACTATTGGGGATCCATAATAAACCCCAGGAAGAGTAGCTGCTGCCTTGGCAGGAACTAATGGAGATCCATAATAAACCCCAGGAGGAGTAGGTGCTGCCTTGGCAGGAACTAATGGGGATCCATAATAAACCCCAGGAAGAGTAGCTGCTGCCTCGGCAGGAACTAATGGGGATCCATAATAAACCCCAGGAACAGTAGCTTCTGCCTCAGCAGGAACTACTGGGGATCCATAATAAACCCCAGGAAGAGTAGCTGCTGCCTTGGCAGGAACTAATTGGGATCCATAATAAACCCCAGGAAGAGTAGCTGCTGCCTCGGCAGGAACTAATGGGAATCCATAATAAACCCCAGGAAGAGTAACTGCTGCCTTGGCAGGAACTAAAGGGGTTCCATAATAAACCCCAGGAAGAGTAGCTGCTGCCTCGGCAGGAACTAATGGGGATCCATAATAAACCCCAGGAAGAGTAGCTGCTGCCTTGGCTAATGGGGATCCATAATAAACCCAAGGAAGAGTAGCTGCTGCATTGGCAGGAACTAATGGGGATCCATAATAAACCCCAGGAAGAGTAGCTGCTGCCTCGGCAGGAACTAATGGGGATCCATAATAAACCCCAGGAAGAGTAGCTGCTGCCTTGGCTAATGGGGATCCATAATAAACCCAAGGAAGAGTAGCTGCTGCCTCGGCAGGACCTACTGGGGATCCATAATAAACCCCAGGAAGAGTAGCTGCTGCCTTGGCAGGAACTAATGGGGATCCATAATAAACCAAAGGAAGAGTAGCTGCTGCCTCGGCAGGACCTACTGGGGATCCATAATAAACCCCAGGAAGAGTAGCTGCTGCCTTGGCTAATGGGGATCCATAATACAACCCAGGAAGAGTAGCTGCTGCCTTGGCAGGAACTAATGGGGATCCATAATAAACCCCAGGAAGAGTAGCTGCTGCATTGGCAGGAACTAATGGGGATCCATAATAAACCCCAGGAAGAGTAGCTGCTGCCTCGGCAGGAACTAATGGGGATCCATAATAAACCCAAGGAAGAGTAGCTGCTGCCTCGGCAGGAACTAATGGGGATCCATAATAAACCCCAGGAAGAGTAGCTGCTGCCTCGGCATGAACTAATGGGGATCCATAATAAACCCCAGGAAGAGTAGCTGCTGCCTTGGCTAATGGGGATCCATAATAAACCCAAGGAAGAGTAGCTGCTGCCTCGGCAGGAACTAATGGGGATCCATAATAAACCCCAGGAAGAGTAGCTGCTGCCTCGGCATGAACTAATGGGGATCCATAATAAACTCAAGGAAGAGTAGCTGCTGCCTCGGCAGGACCTACTGGGGATCCATAATAAACCCCAGCAAGAGTAGCTGCTGCCTTGGCAGGAACTAATGGGGATCCATAATAAACCAAAGGAAGAGTAGCTGCTGCCTCGGCAGGACCTACTGGGGATCCATAATAAACCCCAGGAAGAGTAGCTGCTGCCTTGGCTAATGGGGATCCATAATACAACCCAGGAAGAGTAGCTGCTGCCTTGGCAGGAACTAATGGGGATCCATAATAAACCCCAGGAAGAGTAGCTGCTGCCTCGGCAGGAACTAATGGAGATCCATAATAAACCCCAGGAAGAGTAGCTGCTGCCTCGGCAGGAACTAATGGGGATCCATAATAAACCCCAGGAAGAGTAGCTGCTGCCTTGGCTAATGGGGATCCATAATAAACCCAAGGAAGAGTAGCTGCTGCCTCGGCAGGACCTACTGGGGATCCATAATAAACCCCAGGAAGAGTAGCTGCTGCCTTGGCTAATGGGGATCCATAATAAACCCCAGGAAGAGTAGCTGCTGCCTTGGCAGGAACTATTGGGGATCCATAATAAACCCCAGGAAGAGTAGCTGCTGCCTTGGCAGGAACTAATGGAGATCCATAATAAACCCCAGGAGGAGTAGGTGCTGCCTTGGCAGGAACTAATGGGGATCCATAATAAACCCCAGGAAGAGTAGCTGCTGCCTCGGCAGGAACTAATGGGGATCCATAATAAACCCCAGGAACAGTAGCTTCTGCCTCAGCAGGAACTACTGGGGATCCATAATAAACCCCAGGAAGAGTAGCTGCTGCCTTGGCAGGAACTAATTGGGATCCATAATAAACCCCAGGAAGAGTAGCTGCTGCCTCGGCAGGAACTAATGGGAATCCATAATAAACCCCAGGAAGAGTAGCTGCTGCCTTGGCAGGAACTAAAGGGGTTCCATAATAAACCCCAGGAAGAGTAGCTGCTGCCTCGGCAGGAACTAATGGAAATCCATAATAAACCCCAGGAAGAGTAGCTGCTGCCTTGGCTAATGGGGATCCATAATAAACCCAAGGAAGAGTAGCTGCTGCATTGGCAGGAACTAATGGGGATCCATAATAAACCCCAGGAAGAGTAGCTGCTGCCTCGGCAGGAACTAATGGGGATCCATAATAAACCCAAGGAAGAGTAGCTGCTGCCTTTTCAGGAACTAATGGGGATCCATAATAAACCCCAGGAAGAGTAGCTGCTGCCTCGGCAGGAACTAATGGGGATCCATAATAAACCCCAGGAAGAGTAGCTGCTGCCTTGGCTAATGGGGATCCATAATAATCCCAAGGAAGAGTAGCTGCTGCCTCGGCAGGACCTACTGGGGATCCATAATAAACCCCAGGAAGAGTAGCTGCTGCCTTGGCAGGAACTAATGGGGATCCATAATAAACCAAAGGAAGAGTAGCTGCTGCCTCGGCAGGACCTACTGGGGATCCATAATAAACCCCAGGAAGAGTAGCTGCTGCCTTGGCTAATGGGGATCCATAATACAACCCAGGAAGAGTAGCTGCTGCCTTGGCAGGAACTAATGGGGATCCATAATAAACCCCAGGAAGAGTAGCTGCTGCATTGGCAGGAACTAATGGGGATCCATAATAAACCCCAGGAAGAGTAGCTGCTGCCTCGGCAGGAACTAATGGGGATCCATAATAAACCCAAGGAAGAGTAGCTGCTGCCTCGGCATGAACTAATGGGGATCCATAATAAACCCCAGGAAGAGTAGCTGCTGCCTTGGCTAATGGGGATCCATAATAAACCCAAGGAAGAGTAGCTGCTGCCTCGGCAGGACCTACTGGGGATCCATAATAAACCCCAGCAAGAGTAGCTGCTGCCTTGGCAGGAACTAATGGGGATCCATAATAAACCAAAGGAAGAGTAGCTGCTGCCTCGGCAGGACCTACTGGGGATCCATAATAAACCCCAGGAAGAGTAGCTGCTGCCTTGGCTAATGGGGATCCATAATACAACCCAGGAAGAGTAGCTGCTGCCTTGGCAGGAACTAATGGGGATCCATAATAAACCCCAGGAAGAGTAGCTGCTGCCTCGGCAGGAACTAATGGAGATCCATAATAAACCCCAGGAAGAGTAGCTGCTGCCTCGGCAGGAACTAATGGGGATCCATAATAAATCCCAGGAAGAGTAGCTGCTGCCTCGGCAGGAACTAATGGGGATCCATAATAAACCCCAGGAAGAGTAGCTGCTGCCTCGGCAGGAACTACTGGGGATCCATAATAAACCCCAGGAAGAGTAGCTGCTGCCTTGGCAGGAACTAATGGGGATCCATAATAAACCCCAGGAAGAGTAGCTGCTGCCTCGGCAGGAACTAATGGGGATCCATAATAAATCCCAGGAAGAGTAGCTGCTGCCTTGGCTAATGGGGATCCATAATAAACCTAAGGAAGAGTAGCTGCTTTTCGGCAGGAACTAATGGGGATCCATAATAAACCCCAGGAAGAGTAGCTGCTGCCTTGGCTAATGGGGATCCATAATAAACCCATGGAAGAGTAGCTGCTGCCTCGGCAGGACCTACTGGGGATCCATAATAAACCCCAGGAAGAGTAGCTGCTGCCTTGGCTAATGGGGATCCATAATAAACCCATGGAAGAGTAGCTGCTGCCTCGGCAGGACCTACTGGGGATCCATAATAAACCCCAGGAAGAGTAGCTGCTGCCTCGGCAGGAACTAATGGGGATCCATAATAAACCCCAGGAAGAGTAGCTGCTGCCTTGGCTAATGGGGATCCATAATAAACCCAAGGAAGAGTAGCTGCTGCCTCGGCAGGACCTACTGGGGATCCATAATAAACCCCAGGAAGAGTAGCTGCTGCCTTGGCTAATGGGGATCCATAATAAAACCCAGGAAGAGTAGCTGCTGCCTTGGCAGGAACTAATGGGGATCCATAATAAACCCCAGGAACAGTAGCTTCTGCCTCAGCAGGAACTACTGGGGATCCATAATAAACCCCAGGAAGAGTAGCTGCTGCCTTGGCAGGAACTAATTGGGATCCATAATAAACCCCAGGAAGAGTAGCTGCTGCCTTGGCAGGAACTAATGGGGATCCATAATAAACCCCAGGAAGAGTAGCTGCTGCCTCGGCAGGAACTAATGGGGATCCATAATAAACCCCAGGAACAGTAGCTTCTGCCTCAGCAGGAACTACTGGGGATCCATAATAAACCCCAGGAAGAGTAGCTGCTGCCTTGGCAGGAACTAATTGGGATCCATAATAAACCCCAGGAAGAGTAGCTGCTGCCTCGGCAGGAACTAATGGGAATCCATAATAAACCCCAGGAAGAGTAGCTGCTGCCTTGGCAGGAACTAATGGGGTTCCATAATAAACCCCAGGAAGAGTAGCTGCTGCCTTGGCAGGAACTAATGGGGATCCATAATAAACCCCAGGAAGAGTAGCTGCTGCCTTGGCAGGAACTAATGGGGATCCATAATAAACCCCAGGAAGAGTAGATGCTGCCTCGGCAGGAACTACAGGGATCCATAATAAACCCCAGGAAGAGTAGCTGTTGTCTTGGCAGGAACTAACGGGGATCCATAATAAACCCCAGGAAGAGTAGCTGCTGTCTTGGCAGGAACTAACGGGGATCCATAATAAACCCCAGGAAGGGTAGCTGCTGCCTTGGCAGGAACAAATGGGGATCCATAATAAACCCCAGGAAGAGTAGCTGCTCCCTCGGCAGGAACAACTGGGGATCCATAATAAACCCCAGGAAGAGTAGCTGCTGCCTCGACAGGAACTACTGGGGATCCATAATAAACCCCAGGAAGAGTAGCTGCTGCCTCGGCAGGAACTAATTGGGATCCATAATAAACCCCAGGAAGAGTAGCTGCTGCCTCGGCAGGAACTAATGGGAATCCATAATAAACCCCAAGAAGAGTAGCTGCTGCCTTGGCAGGAACTAATGGGGTTCCATAATAAACCCCAGGAAGAGTAGCTGCTGCCTTGGCAGGAACTAATGGGGATCCATAATAAACCCCAGGAAGAGTAGCTGCTGCCTTGGCAGGAACTAATGGGGATCCATAATAAACCCCAGGAAGAGTAGATGCTTTCTCGGCAGGAACTACAGGGATCCATAATAAACCCCAGGAAGAGTAGCTGTTGTCTTGGCAGGAACTAACGGGGATCCATAATAAACCCCAGGAAGAGTAGCTGCTGTCTTGGCAGGAACTAACGGTGATCCATAATAAACCCCAGGAAGGGTAGCTGCTGCCTTGGCAGGAACAAATGGGGATCCATAATAAACCCCAGGAAGAGTAGCTGCTCCCTCGGCAGGAACAACTGGGGATCCATAATAAACCCCAGGAAGAGTAGCTGCTGCCTCGACAGGAACTACTGGGGATCCATAATAAACCCCAGGAAGAGTAGCTGCTGCCTTGGCTAATGGGGATCCATAATAAACCCAAGGAAGAGTAGCTGCTGCATTGGCAGGAACTAATGGGGATCCATAATAAACCCCAGGAAGAGTAGCTGCTGCATTGGCAGGAACTAATGGGGATCCATAATAAACCCCAGGAAGAGTAGCTGCTGCCTCGGCAGGAACTAATGGGGATCCATAATAAACCCCAGGAAGAGTAGCTGCTGCCTTGGCTAATGGGGATCCATAATAAACCCAAGGAAGAGTAGCTGCTGCATCGGCAGGAACTAATGGGGATCCATAATAAACCCCAGGAAGAGTAGCTGCTGCCTCGGCAGGAACTAATGGGGATCCATAATAATCCCAAGGAAGAGTAGCTGCTGCCTCGGCAGGAACTAATGGGGATCCATAATAAACCCCAGGAAGAGTAGCTGTTGCCTCGGCAGGAACTAATGGGGATCCATAATAAACCCCAGGAAGAGTAGCTGCTGCCTTGGCTAATGGGGATCCATAATAAACCCAAGGAAGAGTAGCTGCTGCCTCGGCAGGACCTACTGGGGATCCATAATAAACCCCAGGAAGAGTAGCTGCTGCCTTGGCTAATGGGGATCCATAATAAACCCAGGGAAGAGTAGCTGCTGCCTCGGCAGGACCTACTGGGGATCCATAATAAACCCCAGGAAGAGTAGCTGCTGCCTTGGCTAATGGGGATCCATAATACACCCCAGGAAGAGTAGCTGCTGCCTTGGCAGGAACTAATGGGGATCCATAATAAACCCCAGGAAGAGTAGCTGCTGCCTCGGCAGGAACTAATGGGGATCCATAATAAACCCCAGGAAGAGTAGCTGCTGCCTTGGCTAATGGGGATCCATAATAAACCCAAGGAAGAGTAGCTGCTGCCTCGGCAGGACCTACTGGGGATCCATAATAAACCCCAGGAAGAGTAGCTGCTGCCTTGGCTAATGGGGATCCATAATAAACCCCAGGAAGAGTAGCTGCTGCCTTGGCAGGAACTAATGGAGATCCATAATAAACCCCAGGAAGAGTAGGTGCTCCCTCGGCAGGAACAACTGGGGATCCATAATAAACCCCAGGAAGAGTAGCTGCTGCCTCGACAGGAACTAATGGGAATCCATAATAAACCCCAAGAAGAGTAGCTGCTGCCTTGGCAGGAACTAATGGGGTTCCATAATAAACCCCAGGAAGAGTAGCTGCTGCCTTGGCAGGAACTAATGGGGATCCATAATAAACCCCAGGAAGAGTAGCTGCTGCCTTGGCAGGAACTAATGGGGATCCATAATAAACCCCAGGAAGAGTAGATGCTGCCTCGGCAGGAACTACAGGGATCCATAATAAACCCCAGGAAGAGTAGCTGTTGTCTTGGCAGGAACTAACGGGGATCCATAATAAACCCCAGGAAGAGTAGCTGCTGTCTTGGCAGGAACTAACGGGGATCCATAATAAACCCCAGGAAGGGTAGCTGCTGCCTTGGCAGGAACAAATGGGGATCCATAATAAACCCCAGGAAGAGTAGCTGCTCCCTCGGCAGGAACAACTGGGGATCCATAATAAACCCCAGGAAGAGTAGCTGCTGCCTCGACAGGAACTACTGGGGATCCATAATAAACCCCAGGAAGAGTAGCTGCTGCCTTGGCTAATGGGGATCCATAATAAACCCAGGGAAGAGTAGCTGCTGCATTGGCAGGAACTAATGGGGATCCATAATAAACCCCAGGAAGAGTAGCTGCTGCATTGGCAGGAACTAATGGGGATCCTTAATAAACCCCAGGAAGAGTAGCTGCTGCCTCGGCAGGAACTAATGGGGATCCATAATAAACCCCAGGAAGAGTAGCTGCTGCCTTGGCTAATGGGGATCCATAATAAACCCAAGGAAGAGTAGCTGCTGCATCGGCAGGAACTAATGGGGATCCATAATAAACCCCAGGAAGAGTAGCTGCTGCCTCGGCAGGAACTAATGGGGATCCATAATAAACCCCAGGAAGAGTAGCTGCTGCCTTGGCTAATGGGGATCCATAATAAACCCAAGGAAGAGTAGCTGCTGCCTCGGCAGGACCTACTGGGGATCCATAATAAACCCCAGGAAGAGTAGCTGCTGCCTTGGCTAATGGGGATCCATAATAAACCCCAGGAAGAGTAGCTGCTGCCTTGGCAGGAACTAATGGAGATCCATAATAAACCCCAGGAAGAGTAGGTGCTCCCTCGGCAGGAACAACTGGGGATCCATAATAAACCCCAGGAAGAGTAGCTGCTGCCTCGACAGGAACTACTGGGGATCCATAATAAACCCCAGGAAGAGTAGCTGCTGCCTCGGCAGGAACTAATTGGGATCCATAATAAACCCCAGGAAGAGTAGCTGCTGCCTCGGCAGGAACTAATGGGAATCCATAATAAACCCCAAGAAGAGTAGCTGCTGCCTTGGCAGGAACTAATGGGGTTCCATAATAAACCCCAGGAAGAGTAGCTGCTGCCTTGGCAGGAACTAATGGGGATCCATAATAAACCCCAGGAAGAGTAGCTGCTGCCTTGGCAGGAACTAATGGGGATCCATAATAAACCCCAGGAAGAGTAGATGCTGCCTCGGCAGGAACTACAGGGATCCATAATAAACCCCAGGAAGAGTAGCTGTTGTCTTGGCAGGAACTAACGGGGATCCATAATAAACCCCAGGAAGAGTAGCTGCTGTCTTGGCAGGAACTAACGGGGATCCATAATAAACCCCAGGAAGGGTAGCTGCTGCCTTGGCAGGAACAAATGGGGATCCATAATAAACCCCAGGAAGAGTAGCTGCTCCCTCGGCAGGAACAACTGGGGATCCATAATAAACCCCAGGAAGAGTAGCTGCTGCCTCGACAGGAACTACTGGGGATCCATAATAAACCCCAGGAAGAGTAGCTGCTGCCTCGGCAGGAACTAATGGGGATCCATAATAAACCCCAAGAAGAGTAGCTGCTGCCTTGGCAGGAACTAATGGGGTTCCAAAATAAACCCCAGGAAGAGTAGCTGCTGCCTTGGCAGGAACTAATGGGGATCCATAATAAACCCCAGGAAGAGTAGCTGCTGCCTTGGCAGGAACTAATGGGGATCCATAATAAACCCCAGGAAGAGTAGATGCTGCCTCGGCAGGAACTACAGGGATCCATAATAAACCCCAGGAAGAGTAGCTGTTGTCTTGGCAGGAACTAACGGGGATCCATAATAAACCCCAGGAAGAGTAGCTGCTGTCTTGGCAGGAACTAACGGGGATCCATAATAAACCCCAGGAAGGGTAGCTGCTGCCTTGGCAGGAACAAATGGGGATCCATAATAAACCCCAGGAAGAGTAGCTGCTCCCTCGGCAGGAACAACTGGGGATCCATAATAAACCCCAGGAAGAGTAGCTGCTGCCTCGACAGGAACTACTGGGGATCCATAATAAACCCCAGGAAGAGTAGCTGCTGCCTTGGCTAATGGGGATCCATAATAAACCCAGGGAAGAGTAGCTGCTGCATTGGCAGGAACTAATGGGGATCCATAATAAACCCCAGGAAGAGTAGCTGCTGCATTGGCAGGAACTAATGGGGATCCTTAATAAACCCCAGGAAGAGTAGCTGCTGCCTCGGCAGGAACTAATGGGGATCCATAATAAACCCCAGGAAGAGTAGCTGCTGCCTTGGCTAATGGGGATCCATAATAAACCCAAGGAAGAGTAGCTGCTGCATCGGCAGGAACTAATGGGGATCCATAATAAACCCCAGGAAGAGTAGCTGCTGCCTCGGCAGGAACTAATGGGGATCCATAATAATCCCAAGGAAGAGTAGCTGCTGCCTCGGCAGGAACTAATGGGGATCCATAATAAACCCCAGGAAGAGTAGCTGCTGCCTCGGCAGGAACTAATGGGGATCCATAATAAACCCCAGGAAGAGTAGCTGCTGCCTTGGCTAATGGGGATCCATAATAAACCCAAGGAAGAGTAGCTGCTGCCTCGGCAGGACCTACTGGGGATCCATAATAAACCCCAGGAAGAGTAGCTGCTGCCTTGGCTAATGGGGATCCATAATAAACCCAGGGAAGAGTAGCTGCTGCCTCGGCAGGACCAACTGGGGATCCATAATAAACCCCAGGAAGAGTAGCTGCTGCCTTGGCTAATGGGGATCCATAATACACCCCAGGAAGAGTAGCTGCTGCCTTGGCAGGAACTAATGGGGATCCATAATAAACCCAGGAAGAGTAGCTGCTGCCTCGGCAGGAACTAATGGGGATCCATAATAAACCCCAGGAAGAGTAGCTGCTGCCTTGGCTAATGGGGATCCATAATAAACCCAAGGAAGAGTAGCTGCTGCCTCGGCAGGACCTACTGGGGATCCATAATAAACCCCAGGAAGAGTAGCTGCTGCCTTGGCTAATGGGGATCCATAATAAACCCCAGGAAGAGTAGCTGCTGCCTTGGCAGGAACTAATGGAGATCCATAATAAACCCCAGGAAGAGTAGGTGCTCCCTCGGCAGGAACAACTGGGGATCCATAATAAACCCCAGGAAGAGTAGCTGCTGCCTCGACAGGAACTACTGGGGATCCATAATAAACCCCAGGAAGAGTAGCTGCTGCCTCGGCAGGAACTAATTGGGATCCATAATAAACCCCAGGAATAGTAGCTGCTGCCTCGGCAGGAACTAATGGGAATCCATAATAAACCCCAAGAAGAGTAGCTGCTGCCTCGGCAGGAACTAATGGGGATCCATAATAATCCCAAGGAAGAGTAGCTGCTGCCTCGGCAGGAACTAATGGGGATCCATAATAAACCCCAGGAAGAGTAGCTGCTGCCTCGGCAGGAACTAATGGGGATCCATAATAAACCCCAGGAAGAGTAGCTGCTGCCTTGGCTAATGGGGATCCATAATAAACCCAAGGAAGAGTAGCTGCTGCCTCGGCAGGACCTACTGGGGATCCATAATAAACCCCAGGAAGAGTAGCTGCTGCCTTGGCTAATGGGGATCCATAATAAACCCAGGGAAGAGTAGCTGCTGCCTCGGCAGGACCTACTGGGGATCCATAATAAACCCCAGGAAGAGTAGCTGCTGCCTTGGCTAATGGGGATCCATAATACACCCCAGGAAGAGTAGCTGCTGCCTTGGCAGGAACTAATGGGGATCCATAATAAACCCCAGGAAGAGTAGCTGCTGCCTCGGTAGGAACTAATGGGGATCCATAATAAACCCCAGGAAGAGTAGCTGCTGCCTTGGCTAATGGGGATCCATAATAAACCCAAGGAAGAGTAGCTGCTGCCTCGGCAGGACCTACTGGGGATCCATAATAAACCCCAGGAAGAGTAGCTGCTGCCTTGGCTAATGGGGATCCATAATAAACCCCAGGAAGAGTAGGTGCTCCCTCGGCAGGAACAACTGGGGATCCATAATAAACCCCAGGAAGAGTAGCTGCTGCCTCGACAGGAACTACTGGGGATCCATAATAAACCCCAGGAAGAGTAGCTGCTGCCTCGGCAGGAACTAATTGGGATCCATAATAAACCCCAGGAAGAGTAGCTGCTGCCTCGGCAGGAACTAATGGGAATCCATAATAAACCCCAAGAAGAGTAGCTGCTGCCTTGGCAGGAACTAATGGGGTTCCATAATAAACCCCAGGAAGAGTAGCTGCTGCCTTGGCAGGAACAAATGGGGATCCATAATAAACCCCAGGAAGAGTAGCTGCTCCCTCGGCAGGAACAACTGGGGATCCATAATAAACCCCAGGAAGAGTAGCTGCTGCCTCGACAGGAACTACTGGGGATCCATAATAAACCCCAGGAAGAGTAGCTGCTGCCTCGGCAGGAACTAATGGGGATCCAAAATAAACCCCAGGAAGAGTAGCTGCTGCCGTGGCAGGAACTAATGGGCATCCATAATACACCCAAGGAAGAGTAGCTGCTGCATTGGCAGGAACTAATGGGGATCCATAATAAACCCCAGGAAGAGTAGCTGCTGCCTCGGCAGGAACTAATGGGGATCCATAATAAACCCCAGGAAGAGTAGCTGCTGCCTTGGCTAATGGGGATCCATAATAAACCCCAGGAAGAGTAGCTGCTGCATTGGCAGGAACTAATGGGGATCCATAATAAACCCCAGGAAGAGTAGCTGCTGCCTCGGCAGGAACTAATGGGGATCCATAATAATCCCAAGGAAGAGTAGCTGCTGCCTCGGCAGGAACTAATGGGGATCCATAATAAACCCCAGGAAGAGTAGCTGCTGCCTCGGCAGGAACTAATGGGGATCCATAATAAACCCCAGGAAGAGTAGCTGCTGCCTTGGCTAATGGGGATCCATAATACACCCCAGGAAGAGTAGCTGCTGCCTTGGCAGGAACTAATGGGGATCCATAATAAACCCCAGGAAGAGTAGCTGCTGCCTCGGCAGGAACTAATGGGGATCCATAATAAACCACAGGAAGAGTAGCTGCTGCCTTGGCTAATGGGGATCCATAATAAACCCAAGGAAGAGTAGCTGCTGCCTCGGCAGGACCTACTGGGGATCCATAATAAACCCCAGGAAGAGTAGCTGCTGCCTTGGCTAATGGGGATCCATAATAAACCCCAGGAAGAGTAGCTGCTGCCGTGGCAGGAACTAATGGGGATCCATAATAAACCCCAGGAAGAGTAGCTGCTGCCTCGGCAGGAACTAATGGGGATCCATAATAAACCCCATTAGTTCAAGATGGCGTAGCAGTAGGACGTGTTGTCGTGTTCCTTGTATATATCGTTTGTTTGTTTTCGTTTCGTTTTCGTTTTTTTCTTCACATATCTTTAAAACTTTTTGCTGAACCTCAACTTCTTCTAAATACTCTCCTGCAACCCGCCTCACCCAACGTAGCTTTTTTCCTAAAGTATTTATATTTACTTCGGATCTGGAACCCCTCAACTGAAGCTAGCCAACTAGCCAACTAACTACCAGCTTCAGCAAAACATTGCTAGCGGTCTTCAGCTAACCGGTCAGCTAACCGGTCATCAGCTAACCTTTAGCTCGGAAAGCTCTCGCCAGTTCGAACAACGCGACTCTAACCAGAGCATAACGGACCTATCTTTTATTTTTATTTTTCACCCCCGGATTCCCATCGCAAACGGAACATTTTGAGCTCCTGGGCTACAATATCCAGACCCACGACCGGTCCATTGATGTCACCGCATGAAGAGGAATAAACAGACTCCCCCCATCGCGACGTCCCCAAAGGCTAACTCTCTAGCCCTTGCTATCTCCTTGCTTGCAAATTCGGCCTGCTAACTGCTAGCTTGTTTAGCCCGGTCCGCTAACTGCTACCGTGTTTAGCACCGTCTACTAACTGTTAGCTTGTTAGCACAGGCCTGCTAACCATCTGAATCGCCGCGTCCCAAACACTCACTGAACCCATATTTACTTTCTATCCCTTTTCGATTTTTAATTTGTTTATACCTTCCGGTAACCTGCCTCACCCAATGTGATACGGAACCGCTATTATCTTTACATTTTTAGAACACACTCAAGAACCTTCAGAAGCTAACCAGCTAACTGGCTACAAGCTATTTAGTCATTGTTAGTTTTCTAACCTGGATAACACTCGCCAGTCCAGCTTCCCTGCCCCATCCACCGCTGCCCCTTGGACACTGATCACTTGGCTACATAGCTGATGCAGGCTGGACTGTCCATTAATTCACGGTAATCCATTCTGCTTGTTTATGTTTTATCTGTCGGCCCCAGCCGCACTTAGGCTCTGTGTGTAGTTAATCCGACCCTCTCTGCCTAATCTATCGCCATTCTACCTGCTGTTGTTGTGCTACCTGATTAGCTGTTGTTGTCTCACCTACTGTTTTAGCTAGCTCTCCAAATTCAACACCTGTGATTACTGTATGCCTTGCTGTATGTCTCTCTCAAATGTCAATATGCCTTGTATACTGTTGTGCAGGTTAGTTATCATTGTTTTAGTTTACAATGGAGCCCCTAGTTCCACTCTTTATACCCCTGATACCTCCTTTGTCCCACCCCCCACACATGCGGTGACCTCACCCATTACAACCAGCATGTCCAGAGATACAACCTCTCTCATCATCACCCAGTGCCTGGGCTTACCTCCGCTGTACCCGCACCCCACCATACCCCTGTTTGCGCATTATGCCCTGAATATATTCTACCATGCCCAGAAACCTGCTCCTCTTATTCTCTGTCCCCAACGCCCTAGGCGACCAGTTTTGATAGCCTTCAGCCGCACCCTCATACTACTCCTTCTCTGTTCCGCGGGTGATGTGGAGGTAAACCCAGGCCCTGCATGTCCCCAGGCACCCTCATTTGTTGACTTCTGTGATCGAAAAAGCCTTGGTTTCATGCATGTCAACATCAGAAGCCTCCTCCCTAAGTGTGTCTTACTCACTGCTCTAGCACACTCTGCTAACCCTGATGTCCTTGCCGTGTCTGAATCCTGGCTCAGGAAGGCCACCAAAAATTCTGAGATTTCCATACCCAACTATAACATCTTCCGTCAAGATAGAACTGCCAAAGGGGGAGGAGTTGCAGTCTACTGCAGAGATAGCCTGCAAAGTAATGTCATACTCTCCAGGTCCATACCCAAACAGTTCGAACTACTAATTTTGAAAATTACTCTCTCCAGAAATAAGTCTCTCACTGTTGCCGCCTGCTACCGACCCCCCTCAGCTCCCAGCTGTGCCCTGGACACCATTTGTGAATTGATCGCCCCCCATCTAGCTTCAGAGTTTGTTCTGTTAGGTGACCTAAACTGGGATATGCTTAACACCCCGGCAGTCCTACAATCTAAGCTAGATGCCCTCAATCTCACTCAAATCATCAAGGAACCCACCAGGTACAACCCTAACTCTGTAAACAAGGGCACCCTCATTGACGTCATCCTGACCAACTGGCCCTCCAAATACACCTCCGCTGTCTACAACCAGGATCTCAGCGATCACTGCCTCATTGCCTGTATCCGCTACGGAGCCGCAGTCAAACGACCACCCCTCATCACTGTCAAACGCTCCCTAAAACACTTCTGTGAGCAGGCCTTTCTAATCGACCTGGCCCGGGTATCCTGGAAGGACATTGACCTCATCCCGTCAGTTGAGGATGCCTGGTCTTTCTTTAAAAGTAACTTCCTCACCATTTTAGATAAGCATGCTCCGTTCAAAAAATGCAGAACTAAGAACAGATATAGCCCCTGGTTCACTCCAGACCTGACTGCCCTCGACCAGCACAAAAACATCCTGTGGCGGACTGCGCTAACATCGAATAGTCCCCGCGATATGCAACTGTTCAGGGAAGTCAGGAACCAATACACACAGTCAGTCAGGAAAGCTAAAGCCAACTTCTTCAGGCAGAAGTTTGCATCCTGTAGCTCCAACTCCAAAAAGTTCTGGGACACTGTGAAGTCCATGGAGAACAAGAGCACCTCCTCCCAGCTGCCCACTGCACTGAGACTAGGTAACATGGTCACCACCGATAAATCCATGATTATCGAAAACTTCAACAAGCATTTCTCAACGGCTGGCCATGCCTTCCGCCTGGCTACTCCAACCTCGGACAACAGCTCCCCCCCCCCCCGCAGCTACTCGCCCAAGCCTCTCCAGGTTCTCCTTTACCCAAATCCTGATAGCAGATGTCCTGAAAGAGCTGCAAAACCTGGACCCGTACAAATCAGCTGGGCTGGACAATCTGGACCCTCTATTCCTGAAACTATCCGCCGCCATTGTCGCAACCCCTATTACCAGCCTGTTCAACCTCTCTTTCATATCGTCTGAGATCCCCAAGGATTGGAAAGCTGCCGCAGTCATCCCCCTCTTCAAAGGGGGCGACACCCTGGACCCAAACTGTTACAGACCTATATCCATCCTGCCCTGCCTATCTAAGGTCTTCGAAAGCCAAGTCAACAAACAGGTCACTGACCATCTTGAATCCCACCGTACCTTCTCCGCTGTGCAATCTGGTTTCCGAGCCGGTCACGGGTGTACCTCAGCCACGCTCAAGGTACTAAACGATATCATAACCGCCATCGATAAAAGACAGTACTGTGCAGCCGTCTTCATAGACCTTGCCAAGGCTTTCGACTCTGTCAATCACCGTATTCTTATCGGCAGACTCAGTAGCCTCGGTTTTTCGGATGACTGCCTTGCCTGGTTTACCAATTACTTTGCAGACAGAGTTCAGTGTGTCAAATCGGAGGGCATGCTGTCCGGTCCTCTGGCAGTCTCTATGGGGGTGCCACAGGGTTCAATTCTCGGGCCGACTCTTTTCTCTGTATATATCAATGATGTTTCTCATGCTGCGGGCGATTCCCTGATCCACCTCTACGCAGACGACACCATTCTATATACTTCCGGCCCGTCCTTGGACACTGTGCTATCTAACCTTCAAACGAGCTTCAATGCCATACAGCACTCCTTCCGTGGCCTCCAACTGCTCTTAAACGCTAGTAAAACCAAATGCATGCTTTTCAACCGTTCGCTGCCTGCACCCGCACGCCTGACCAGCATCACCACCCTGGATGGTTCCGACCTTGAATATGTGGACATCTATAAGTACCTAGGTGTCTGGCTAGACTCTAAACTCTCCTTCCAGACCCATATCAAACATCTCCAATCGAAAATCAAATCAAGAGTCGGCTTTCTATTCCGCAACAAAGCCTCCTTCACTCACGCCGCCAAACTTACCCTAGTAAAACTGACTATCCTACCGATCCTCGACTTCGGCGACGTCATCTACAAAATTGCTTCCAACACTCTACTCAGCAAACTGGATGCAGTTTATCACAGTGCCATCCGTTTTGTCACTAAAGCACCTTATACCACCCACCACTGCGACTTGTATGCTCTAGTCGGCTGGCCCTCGCTACATATTCGTCGCCAGACCCACTGGCTCCAGGTCATCTACAAGTCCATGCTAGGTAAAGCTCCGCCTTATCTCAGTTCACTGGTTACGATGGCAACACCCATCCGTAGCACGCGCTCCAGCAGGTGTATCTCACTGATCATCCCTAAAGCCAACACCTCATTTGGCCGCCTTTCGTTCCAGTTCTCTGCTGCCTGTGACTGGAACGAATTGCAAAAATCGCTGAAGTTGGAGACTTTTATCTCCCTCACCAACTTCAAACATCTGCTATCCGAGCAGCTAACCGATCGCTGCAGCTGTACATAGTCTATTGGTAAATAGCCCACCCATTTTCACCTACCTCATCCCCATACTGTTTTTATTTTTTTTATTTTTCTGCTCTTTTGCACACCAATCTCTACCTGTACATAACCATCTGATCATTTATCACTCCAGTGTTAATCTGCATAATTGTAATTATTTGCCTACCTTCTCATGCCTTTTGCACACAATGTATATATAGACTCCCCTTTTTTCTACTGTGTTATTGACTTGTTAATTGTTTACTCCATGTGTAACTCTGTGTTGTCTGTTCACACTGCTATGCCTTATCTTGGCCAGGTCGCAGTTGCAAATGAGAACTTGTTCTCAACTAGCCTACCTGGTTAAATAAAGGTGAAATAAAAAAAAAATAAAAAAATAATGGGGATCCATAATAAACCCCAGGAAGAGTAGCTGCTGCCTTGGCAGGAAATAATGGAGATCCATAATAAACCCCAGGAAGAGTAGGTGCTGCCTCGGCAGGAACTAATGGGGATCCATAATAAACCCCAGGAAGAGTAGCTGCTGCCTCGGCAGGAACTAATGGGAATCCATAATAAACCCCAGGAAGAGTAGCTGCTGCCTTGGCAGGAACTAATGGGGTTCCATAATAAACCCCAGGAAGAGTAGCTGCTGCCTTGGCAGGAACTAATGGGGATCCATAATAAACCCCAGGAAGAGTAGCTGCTGCCTTGGCAGGAACTAATGGGGATCCATAATAAACCCCAGGAAGAGTAGATGCTGCCTCGGCAGGAACTACAGGGATCCATAATAAACCCCAGGAAGAGTAGCTGTTGTCTTGGCAGGAACTAACGGGGATCCATAATAAACCCCAGGAAGAGTAGCTGCTGTCTTGGCAGGAACTAACGGGGATCCATAATAAACCCCAGGAAGGGTAGCTGCTGCCTTGGCAGGAACAAATGGGGATCCATAATAAACCCCAGGAAGAGTAGCTGCTCCCTCGGCAGGAACAACTGGGGATCCATAATAAACCCCAGGAAGAGTAGCTGCTGCCTCGACAGGAACTACTGGGGATCCATAATAAACCCCAGGAAGAGTAGCTGCTGCCTCGGCAGGAACTAATGGGGATCCATAATAAACCCAGGAAGAGAAGCTGCTGCCGTGGCAGGAACTAATGGGCATCCATAATAAACCCAAGGAAGAGTAGCTGCTGCCTTGGCAGGAACTAATGGGGATCCATAATAAACCCAAGGAAGAGTAGCTGCTGCCTCGGCAGGAACTAATGGGGATCCATAATAAACTCCAGGAAGAGTAGCTGCTGCCTCGGCAGGAACTAATGGGGATCCATAATAAACCCCAGGAAGAGTAGCTGCTGCCTTGGCTAATGGGGATCCATAATAAACCCAAGGAAGAGTAGCTGCTGCATTGGCAGGAACTAATGGGGATCCATAATAAACCCCAGGAAGAGTAGCTGCTGCCTCGGCAGGAACTAATGGGGATCCATAATAAACCCAAGGAAGAGTAGCTGCTGCCTCGGCAGGAACTAATGGGGATCCATAATAAACCCCAGGAAGAGTAGCTGCTGCCTCGGCAGGAACTAATGGGGATCCATAATAAACCCCAGGAAAAGTAGCTGCTGCCTTGGCTAATGGGGATCCATAATAAACCCAAGGAAGAGTAGCTGCTGCCTCGGCAGGACCTACTGGGGATCCATAATAAACCCCAGGAAGAGTAGCTGCTGCCTTGGCAGGAACTAATGGGGATCCATAATAAACCAAAGGAAGAGTAGCTGCTGCCTCGGCAGGACCTACTGGGGATCCATAATAAACCCCAGGAAGAGTAGCTGCTGCCTTGGCTAATGGGGATCCATAATACACCCCAGGAAGAGTAGCTGCTGCCTTGGCAGGAACTAATGGGGATCCATAATAAACCCCAGGAAGAGTATCTGCTGCCTCGGCAGGAACTAATGGAGATCCATAATAAACCCCAGGAAGAGTAGCTGCTGCCTCGGCAGGAACTAATGGGGATCCATAATAAACCCCAGGAAGAGTAGCTGCTGCCTCGGCAGGAACTAATGGGGATCCATAATAAACCCCAGGAAGAGTAGCTGCTGCCTCGGCAGGAACTACTGGGGATCCATAATAAACCCCAGGAAGAGTAGCTGCTGCCTCGGCAGGAACTAATGGGGATCCATAATAAACCCCAGGAAGAGTAGCTGCTGCCTCGGCAGGAACTAATGGGGATCCATAATAAACCCCAGGAAGAGTAGCTGTTGCCTTGGCTAACGGGGATCCATAATGAACCCCAGGAAGAGTAGCTGCTGCCTCGGCAGGAACTAATGGGGATCCATAATAAACCCCAGGAAGAGTAGCTGCTGCCTTGGCTAACGGGGATCCATAATAAACCCCAGGAAGAGTAGCTGCTGCCTCGGCAGGAACTACTGGGGATCCATAATAAACCCAAGGGAGAGTAGCTGCTGTCTTGGCAGGAACTAGCGGGGATCCATAATAAACCCCAGGAAGAGTAGCTGCTGCCTTGGCAGGTGCTAACGGGGATCCATAATAAACCCCAGGAAGAGTAGCTGCTGCCTTGGCAGGAACTAATTGGGATCCATAATAAACCCCAGGAAGAGTAGCTGCTGCCTTGGTAGGAACTAATGGGGATCCATAATAAACCCCAGGAAGAGTAGCTGCTGCCTTGGCTAACGGGGATCCATAATAAACCCCAGGAAGAGTAGCTGCTGCCTCGGCAGGAACTACTGGGGATCCATAATAAACCCAAGGAAGAGTAGCTGCTGTCTTGGCAGGAACTAGCGGGGATCCATAATAAACCCCAGGAAGAGTAGCTGCTGCCTTGGCAGGTACTAACGGGGATCCATAATAAACCCCAGGAAGAGTAGCTGCTGCCTTGGCAGGAACTAATTGGGATCCATAATAAACCCCAGGAAGAGTAGCTGCTGCCTTGGTAGGAACTAATGGGGATCCATAATAAACCCCAGGAAGAGTAGCTGCTGCCTTGGCAGGAACTACTGGGGATCCATAATAAACCCCAGGAAGAGCAGCTGCTGCCTCGGCAGGAACTAATGGGGATCCATAATAAATCCCAGGAAGAGTACCTGCTGCCTCTGCAGGAACTAATGGGGATCCATAATAAACCCCAGGAAGAGTAGCTGCTGCCTTGGCTAATGGGGATCCATAATAAACCCAAGGAAGAGTATCTGCTGCCTCGGCAGGACCTACTGGGGATCCATAATAAACCCCAGGAAGAGTAGCTGCTGCCTTGGCTAATGGGGATCCATATTAAACCCCAGGAAGAGTAGCAGCTGCCTCGCCAGGAACTACTGGGGATCCATAATAAACCCCAGGAAGAGTAGCTGCTGCCTCGGCAGGAACTAATGGGGATCCATAATAAACCCCAGGAAGGGTAGCTGCTGCCTCGGCAGGAACTAATGGGGATCCATAATAAACCCCAGGAAGAGTAGCTGCTGCCTTGGCTAACGGGGATCCATAATAAACCCCAGGAAGAGTAGCTGCTGCATTGGCAGGAACTAATGGGGATCCATAATAAACCCCAGGAAGAGTAGCTGCTGCCTCGGCAGGAACTAATGGGGATCCATAATAATCCCAAGGAATAGTAGCTGCTGCCTCGGCAGGAACTAATGGGGATCCATAATAAACCCCAGGAAGAGTAGCTGCTGTCTTGGCAGGAACTAACGGGGATCCATAATAAACCCCAGGAAGAGTAGCTGCTGCCTCGGCAGGAACTAATGGGGATCCATAATAAACCCCAGGAAGAGTTGCTGCTGTCTTGGCAGGAACTAACGGGGATCCATAATAAACCCCAGGAAGAGTAGCTGCTGCCTCGGCAGGACCTACTGGGGATCCATAATAAACCCCAGGAACAGCAGCTGCTGCCTCGACAGGAACTACTGGGGATCCATAATAAACCCCAGGAAGAGTAGCTGCTGCCTCCGCAGGAACTAATGGGGATCCATAATAAATCCCAGGAAGAGTAGCTGCTGCCTCGGCAGGAACTAATGGGGATCCATAATAAACCCCAGGAAGAGTAGCTGCTGCCTTGGCAGGAACTAATGGGGATCCATAATAAACCCCAGGAAGAGTAGCTGCTGCCTTGGCAGGAACTAATGGGGATCCATAATAAACTAAAGGAAGAGTAGCTGCTGCCTCGGCAGGACCTACTGGGGATCCATAATAAACCCCAGGAAGAGTAGCTGCTGCCTTGGCTAATGGGGATCCATAATACACCCCAGGAAGAGTAGCTGCTGCCTTGGCAGGAACTAATGGGGATCCATAATAAACCCCAGGAAGAGTATCTGCTGCCTCGGCAGGAACTAATGGAGATCCATAATAAACCCCAGGAAGAGTAGCTGCTGCCTCGGCAGGAACTAATGGGGATCCATAATAAACCCCAGGAAGAGTAGCTGCTGCCTCGGCAGGAACTAATGGGGATCCATAATAAACCCCAGGAAGAGTAGCTGCTGCCTCGGCAGGAACTACTGGGGATCCATAATAAACCCCAGGAAGAGTAGCTGCTGCCTTGGCAGGAACTAATGGGGATCCATAATAAACCCCAGGAAGAGTAGCTGCTGCCTCGGCAGGAACTAATGGGGATCCATAATAAACCCCAGGAAGAGTAGCTGCTGCCTCGGCAGGAACTAATGGGGATCCATAATAAACCCAAGGAAGAGTAGCTGTTGCCTTGGCTAATGGGGATCCATAATGAACCCCAGGAAGAGTAGCTGCTGCCTCTGCAGGAACTAATGGGGATCCATAATAAACCCCAGGAAGAGTAGCTGCTGCCTTGGCTAACGGGGATCCATAATAAACCCCAGGAAGAGTAGCTGCTGCCTCGGCAGGAACTACTGGGGATCCATAATAAACCCAAGGGAGGTTAGCTGCTGTCTTGGCAGGAACTAGCGGGGATCCATAATAAACCCCAGGAAGAGTAGCTGCTGCCTTGGCAGGTGCTAACGGGGATCCATAATAAACCCCAGGAAGAGTAGCTGCTGCCTTGGCAGGAACTAATTGGGATCCATAATAAACCCCAGGAAGAGTAGCTGCTGCCTTGGTAGGAACTAATGGGGATCCATAATAAACCCAAGGAAGAGTAGCTGCTGCCTCGGCAGGACCTACTGGGGATCCATAATAAACCCCAGGAAGAGTAGCTGCTGCCTTGGCAGGAACTAATGGGGATCCATAATAAACCAAAGGAAGAGTAGCTGCTGCCTCGGCAGGACCTACTGGGGATCCATAATAAACCCCAGGAAGAGTAGCTGCTGCCTTGGCTAATGGGGATCCATAATACACCCCAGGAAGAGTAGCTGCTGCCTTGGCAGGAACTAATGGGGATCCATAATAAACCCCAGGAAGAGTATCTGCTGCCTCGGCAGGAACTAATGGAGATCCATAATAAACCCCAGGAAGAGTAGCTGCTGCCTCGGCAGGAACTAATGGGGATCCATAATAAACCCCAGGAAGAGTAGCTGCTGCCTCGGCAGGAACTAATGGGGATCCATAATAAACCCCAGGAAGAGTAGCTGCTGCCTCGGCAGGAACTACTGGGGATCCATAATAAACCCCAGGAAGAGTAGCTGCTGCCTCGGCAGGAACTAATGGGGATCCATAATAAACCCCAGGAAGAGTAGCTGCTGCCTCGGCAGGAACTAATGGGGATCCATAATAAACCCCAGGAAGAGTAGCTGCTGCCTCGGCAGGAACTAATGGGGATCCATAATAAACCCAAGGAAGAGTAGCTGTTGCCTTGGCTAACGGGGATCCATAATGAACCCCAGGAAGAGTAGCTGCTGCCTCGGCAGGAACTAATGGGGATCCATAATAAACCCCAGGAAGAGTAGCTGCTGCCTTGGCTAACGGGGATCCATAATAAACCCCAGGAAGAGTAGCTGCTGCCTCGGCAGGAACTACTGGGGATCCATAATAAACCCAAGGGAGAGTAGCTGCTGTCTTGGCTAATGGGGATCCATAATAAACCCAAGGAAGAGTAGCTGCTGCCTCGGCAGGACCTACTGGGGATCCATAATAAACCCCAGGAAGAGTAGCTGCTGCCTTGGCAGGAACTAATTGGGATCCATAATAAACCCCAGGAAGAGTAGCTGCTGCCTTGGTAGGAACTAATGGGGATCCATAATAAACCCCAGGAAGAGTAGCTGCTGCCTTGGCTAACGGGGATCCATAATAAACCCCAGGAAGAGTAGCTGCTGCCTCGGCAGGAACTACTGGGGATCCATAATAAACCCAAGGAAGAGTAGCTGCTGTCTTGGCAGGAACTAGCGGGGATCCATAATAAACCCCAGGAAGAGTAGCTGCTGCCTTGGCAGGTACTAACGGGGATCCATAATAAACCCCAGGAAGAGTAGCTGCTGCCTTGGCAGGAACTAATTGGGATCCATAATAAACCCCAGGAAGAGTAGCTGCTGCCTTGGTAGGAACTAATGGGGATCCATAATAAACCCCAGGAAGAGTAGCTGCTGCCTTGGCAGGAACTACTGGGGATCCATAATAAACCCCAGGAAGAGCAGCTGCTGCCTCGGCAGGAACTAATGGGGATCCATAATAAATCCCAGGAAGAGTACCTGCTGCCTCTGCAGGAACTAATGGGGATCCATAATAAACCCCAGGAAGAGTAGCTGCTGCCTTGGCTAATGGGGATCCATAATAAACCCAAGGAAGAGTATCTGCTGCCTCGGCAGGACCTACTGGGGATCCATAATAAACCCCAGGAAGAGTAGCTGCTGCCTTGGCTAATGGGGATCCATATTAAACCCCAGGAAGAGTAGCAGCTGCCTCGCCAGGAACTACTGGGGATCCATAATAAACCCCAGGAAGAGTAGCTGCTGCCTCGGCAGGAACTAATGGGGATCCATAATAAACCCCAGGAAGGGTAGCTGCTGCCTCGGCAGGAACTAATGGGGATCCATAATAAACCCCAGGAAGAGTAGCTGCTGCCTTGGCTAACGGGGATCCATAATAAACCCCAGGAAGAGTAGCTGCTGCATTGGCAGGAACTAATGGGGATCCATAATAAACCCCAGGAAGAGTAGCTGCTGCCTCGGCAGGAACTAATGGGGATCCATAATAATCCCAAGGAATAGTAGCTGCTGCCTCGGCAGGAACTAATGGGGATCCATAATAAACCCCAGGAAGAGTAGCTGCTGTCTTGGCAGGAACTAACGGGGATCCATAATAAACCCCAGGAAGAGTAGCTGCTGCCTCGGCAGGAACTAATGGGGATCCATAATAAACCCCAGGAAGAGTTGCTGCTGTCTTGGCAGGAACTAACGGGGATCCATAATAAACCCCAGGAAGAGTAGCTGCTGCCTCGGCAGGACCTACTGGGGATCCATAATAAACCCCAGGAACAGCAGCTGCTGCCTCGACAGGAACTACTGGGGATCCATAATAAACCCCAGGAAGAGTAGCTGCTGCCTCCGCAGGAACTAATGGGGATCCATAATAAATCCCAGGAAGAGTAGCTGCTGCCTCGGCAGGAACTAATGGGGATCCATAATAAACCCCAGGAAGAGTAGCTGCTGCCTTGGCAGGAACTAATGGGGATCCATAATAAACCCCAGGAAGAGTAGCTGCTGCCTTGGCAGGAACTAATGGGGATCCATAATAAACCAAAGGAAGAGTAGCTGCTGCCTCGGCAGGACCTACTGGGGATCCATAATAAACCCCAGGAAGAGTAGCTGCTGCCTTGGCTAATGGGGATCCATAATACACCCCAGGAAGAGTAGCTGCTGCCTTGGCAGGAACTAATGGGGATCCATAATAAACCCCAGGAAGAGTATCTGCTGCCTCGGCAGGAACTAATGGAGATCCATAATAAACCCCAGGAAGAGTAGCTGCTGCCTCGGCAGGAACTAATGGGGATCCATAATAAACCCCAGGAAGAGTAGCTGCTGCCTCGGCAGGAACTAATGGGGATCCATAATAAACCCCAGGAAGAGTAGCTGCTGCCTCGGCAGGAACTACTGGGGATCCATAATAAACCCCAGGAAGAGTAGCTGCTGCCTTGGCAGGAACTAATGGGGATCCATAATAAACCCCAGGAAGAGTAGCTGCTGCCTCGGCAGGAACTAATGGGGATCCATAATAAACCCCAGGAAGAGTAGCTGCTGCCTCGGCAGGAACTAATGGGGATCCATAATAAACCCAAGGAAGAGTAGCTGTTGCCTTGGCTAACGGGGATCCATAATGAACCCCAGGAAGAGTAGCTGCTGCCTCTGCAGGAACTAATGGGGATCCATAATAAACCCCAGGAAGAGTAGCTGCTGCCTTGGCTAACGGGGATCCATAATAAACCCCAGGAAGAGTAGCTGCTGCCTCGGCAGGAACTACTGGGGATCCATAATAAACCCAAGGGAGAGTAGCTGCTGTCTTGGCAGGAACTAGCGGGGATCCATAATAAACCCCAGGAAGAGTAGCTGCTGCCTTGGCAGGTGCTAACGGGGATCCATAATAAACCCCAGGAAGAGTAGCTGCTGCCTTGGCAGGAACTAATTGGGATCCATAATAAACCCCAGGAAGAGTAGCTGCTGCCTTGGTAGGAACTAATGGGGATCCATAATAAACCCCAGGAAGAGTAGCTGCTGCCTTGGCTAACGGGGATCCATAATAAACCCCAGGAAGAGTAGCTGCTGCCTCGGCAGGAACTACTGGGGATCCATAATAAACCCAAGGAAGAGTAGCTGCTGTCTTGGCAGGAACTAGCGGGGATCCATAATAAACCCCAGGAAGAGTAGCTGCTGCCTTGGCAGGTACTAACGGGGATCCATAATAAACCCCAGGAAGAGTAGCTGCTGCCTTGGCAGGAACTAATTGGGATCCATAATAAACCCCAGGAAGAGTAGCTGCTGCCTTGGTAGGAACTAATGGGGATCCATAATAAACCCCAGGAAGAGTAGCTGCTGCCTTGGTAGGAACTAATGGGGATCCATAATAAACCCCAGGAAGAGTAGCTGCTGCCTTGGCTAATGGGGATCCATATTAAACCCCAGGAAGAGTAGCAGCTGCCTCGGCAGGAACTACTGGGGATCCATAATAAACCCCAGGAAGAGTAGCTGCTGCCTCGGCAGGAACTAATGGGGATCCATTATAAACCCCAGGAAGGGTAGCTGCTGCCTCGGCAGGAACTAATGGGGATCCATAATAAACCCAAGGAAGAGTAGCTGCTGCCTTGGCTAACGGGGATCCATAATAAACCCCAGGAAGAGTAGCTGCTGCATTGGCAGGAACTAATGGGGATCCATAATAAACCCCAGGAACAGCAGCTGCTGCCTTGGCAGGAACTAACGGGGATCCATAATAAACCCCAGGAAGAGTAGCTGCTGCCTCGGCAGGAACTAATGGGGATCCATAATAAACCCCAGGAAGAGTAGCTGCTGTCTTGGCAGGAACTAACGGGGATCCATAATAAACCCCAGGAAGAGTAGCTGCTGCCTCGGCAGGACCAACTGGGGATCCATAATAAACCCCAGGAACAGCAGCTGCTGCCTTGGCTAATGGGGATCCATAATAAACCCCAGGAAGAGTAGCTGCTGCCTCGACAGGAACTACTGGGGATCCATAATAAACCCCAGGAAGAGTAGCTGCTGCCTCTGCAGGAACTAATGGGGATCCATAATAAATCCCAGGAAGAGTAGCTGCTGCCTCGGCAGGAACTAATGGGGATCCATAATAAACCCCAGGAAGAGTAGCTGCTGCCTTGGCAGGAACTAATGGGAATCCATAATAAACCCCAGGAAGAGTAGCTGCTGCCTGGGCAGGAACTAATGGGGATCCATAATAAACCCCAGGAAGAGTAGCTGCTGCATTGGCAGGAACTAATGGCGATCCTTAATAAACCCCAGGAAGAGTAGCTGCTGCCTTGACAGGAACTACTGGGGATCCATAATAAACCCCAGGAAGAGTAGCTGATTCCTTGTCAGGAACTAATGGGGATCCATAATAAACCACAGGAAGAGTAGCTGCTGCCTCGGCAGGAACTAATGGGGATCCATAATAAACCCCAGGAAGAGTAGCTGCTGCCGTGGCAGGAACTAATGGGGATCCATAATAAACCCAAGGAAGAGTAGCTGCTGCATTGGCAGGAACTAATGGGGATCCATAATAAACCCCAGGAAGAGTAGCTGCTGCCTCTGCAGTAACTAATGGGGATCCATAATAAACCCAAGGAAGAGTAGCTGCTGCCTCGGCAGGACCTACTGGGGATCCATAATAAACCCCAGGAAGAGTAGCTGCTGCCTTGGCAGGAACTAATGGGTCTCCATAATAAACCCCAGGAAGCGTAGCTGCTGCCTTGGCAGGAACTAATGGGGATCCATAATAAACCCCAGGAAGAGTAGCTGCTGCCTTGGCTAATGGGGATCCATAATAAACCAAAGGAAGAGTAGCTGCTGCCTCGGCAGGACCTACTGGGGATCCATAATAAACCCCAGGAAGAGTAGCTGCTGCCTTGGCTAATGGGGATCCATAATACACCCCAGGAAGAGTAGCTACTGCCTTGGCAGGAACTAATGGGGATCCATAATAAACCCCAGGAAGAGTAGCTGCTGCCGTGGCAGGAACTAATGGGGATCCATAATAAACCCAAGGAAGAGTAGCTGCTGCATTGGCAGGAACTAATGGGGATCCATAATAAACCCCAGGAAGAGTAGCTGCTGCCTTGGCTAATGGGGATCCATAATAAACCCAAGGAAGAGTAGCTGCTGCCTCGGGAGGACCTACTGAGGATCCATAATAAACCCCAGGAAGAGTAGCTGCTGCCTTGGCTAATGGGGATCCATAATAAACCCCAGGAAGAGTAGCTGCTGCCTCGGCAGGAACTAATGGGGATCCATAATAAACCCCAGGAAGAGTAGCTGCTGCCTCGGCAGGAACTAATGGGGATCCATAATAAACCCCAGGAAGAGTAGCTGCTGCCTCGGCAGGAACTAATGGGGATCCATAATAAACCCCAGGAAGAGTAGCTGCTGCCTCGGCAGGACCTACTGGGGATCCATAATAAACCCAAGGAAGAGTAGCTGCTGCCTTGGCTAATGGGGATCCATAATAAACCCCAGGAAGAGTAGCTGCTGCATTGGCAGGAACTAATGGGGATCCATAATAAACCCCAGGAAGAGTAGCTGCTGCCTTGGCTAATGGGGATCCATAATAAACCCAAGGAAGAGTAGCTGCTGCCTCGGGAGGACCTACTGAGGATCCATAATAAACCCCAGGAAGAGTAGCTGCTGCCTTGGCTAATGGGGATCCATAATAAACCCCAGGAAGAGTAGCTGCTGCCTCGGCAGGAACTAATGGGGATCCATAATAAACCCCAGGAAGAGTAGCTGCTGCCTCGGCAGGAACTAATGGGGATCCATAATAAACCCCAGGAAGAGTAGCTGCTGCCTCGGCAGGAACTAATGGGGATCCATAATAAACCCCAGGAAGAGTAGCTGCTGCCTCGGCAGGACCTACTGGGGATCCATAATAAACCCAAGGAAGAGTAGCTGCTGCCTTGGCTAATGGGGATCCATAATAAACCCCAGGAAGAGTAGTTGCTGCCTTGGCAGGAACTAATGGGGATCCATAATAAACCCCAGAAAGAGTAGCTGCTGCCTTGGCAGGAACTAATGGGGATCCATAATAAACCCCAGGAAGAGTAGCTGCTGCCTTGGCAGGAACTAATGGGGATCCATAATAAACCCCAGGAAGAGTAGATGCTGCCTCGGCAGGAACTACAGGGATCCATAATAAACCCCAGGAAGAGTAGCTGTTGTCTTGGCAGGAACTAACGGGGATCCATAATAAACCCCAGGAAGAGTAGCTGCTGCCTCGGCAGGAACTAATGGGGATCCATAATAAACCCCAGGAAGAGTAGCTGCTGCCTCGGCAGGACCTACTGGGGATCCATAATAAACCCAAGGAAGAGTAGCTGCTGCCTTGGCTAATGGGGATCCATAATAAACCCAAGGAAGAGTAGCTGCTGCATTGGCAGGAACTAATGGGGATCCATAATAAACCCCAGGAAGAGTAGCTGCTGCCTTGGCTAATGGGGATCCATAATAAACCCAAGGAAGAGTAGCTGCTGCCTCGGGAGGACCTACTGAGGATCCATAATAAACCCCAGGAAGAGTAGCTGCTGCCTTGGCTAATGGGGATCCATAATAAACCCCAGGAAGAGTAGCTGCTGCCTCGGCAGGAACTAATGGGGATCCATAATAAACCCCAGGAAGAGTAGCTGCTGCCTCGGCAGGAACTAATGGGGATCCATAATAAACCCCAGGAAGAGTAGCTGCTGCCTCGGCAGGAACTAATGGGGATCCATAATAAACCCCAGGAAGAGTAGCTGCTGCCTCGGCAGGACCTACTGGGGATCCATAATAAACCCAAGGAAGAGTAGCTGCTGCCTTGGCTAATGGGGATCCATAATAAACCCCAGGAAGAGTAGTTGCTGCCTTGGCAGGAACTAATGGGGATCCATAATAAACCCCAGAAAGAGTATCTGCTGCCTTGGCAGGAACTAATGGGGATCCATAATAAACCCCAGGAAGAGTAGCTGCTGCCTTGGCAGGAACTAATGGGGATCCATAATAAACCCCAGGAAGAGTAGATGCTGCCTCGGCAGGAACTACAGGGATCCATAATAAACCCCAGGAAGAGTAGCTGTTGTCTTGGCAGGAACTAACGGGGATCCATAATAAACCCCAGGAAGAGTAGCTGCTCCCTCGGCAGGAACTAACGGGGATCCATAATAAACCCCAGGAAGAGTAGCTGCTGCCTCGACAGGAACTACTGGGATCCATAATAAACCCCAGGAAGAGTAGCTGCTGCCTCGGCAGGAACTAATGGGGATCCATAATAAACCCCAGGAAGAGTAGCTGCTGCCGTGGCAGGAACTAATGGGGATCCATAATAAACCCAAGAGTAGCTGCTGCATTGGCAGGAACTAATGGGGATCCATAATAAACCCAAGGAAGAGTAGCTGCTGCCTCGGCAGGAACTAATGGGGATCCATAATAAACCCCAGGAAGAGTAGCTGCTGCCTCAGCAGGAACTAATGGGGATCCATAATAAACCCCAGGAAGAGTAGCTGCTGCCTTGGCTAATGGGGATCCATAATAAACCCAAGGAAGAGTAGCTGCTGCATTGGCAGGAACTAATGGGGATCCATAATAAACCCCAGGAAGAGTAGCTGCTGCCTCGGCAGGAACTAATGGGGATCCATAATAAACCCAAGGAAGAGTAGCTGCTGCCTCGGCAGGAACTAATGGGGATCCATAATAAACCCCAGGAAGAGTAGCTGCTGCCTCGGCACGAACTAATGGGGATCCATAATAAACCCCAGGAAAAGTAGCTGCTGCCTTGGCTAATGGGGATCCATAATAAACCCAAGGAAGAGTAGCTGCTGCCTCGGCAGGACCTACTGGGGATCCATAATAAACCCAAGGAAGAGTAGCTGCTGCCTTGGCAGGAACTAATGGGGATCCATAATAAACCCAAGGAAGAGTAGCTGCTGCCTCGGCAGGAACTAATGGGGATCCATAATAAACCCCAGGAAGAGTAGCTGCTGCCTCGGCAGGAACTAATGGGGATCCATAATAAACCCCAGGAAAAGTAGCTGCTGCCTTGGCTAATGGGGATCCATAATAAACCCAAGGAAGAGTAGCTGCTGCCTCGGCAGGACCTACTGGGGATCCATAATAAACCCCAGGAAGAGTAGCTGCTGCCTTGGCAGGAACTAATGGGGATCCATAATAAACCAAAGGAAGAGTAGCTGCTGCCTCGGCAGGACCTACTGGGGATCCATAATAAACCCCAGGAAGAGTAGCTGCTGCCTTGGCTAATGGGGATCCATAATACACCCCAGGAAGAGTAGCTGCTGCCTTGGCAGGAACTAATGGGGATCCATAATAAACCCCAGGAAGAGTATCTGCTGCCTCGGCAGGAACTAATGGAGATCCATAATAAACCCCAGGAAGAGTAGCTGCTGCCTCGGCAGGAACTAATGGGGATCCATAATAAACCCCAGGAAGAGTAGCTGCTGCCTCGGCAGGAACTAATGGGGATCCATAATAAACCCCAGGAAGAGTAGCTGCTGCCTCGGCAGGAACTACTGGGGATCCATAATAAACCCCAGGAAGAGTAGCTGCTGCCTCGGCAGGAACTAATGGGGATCCATAATAAACCCCAGGAAGAGTAGCTGCTGCCTCGGCAGGAACTAATGGGGATCCATAATAAACCCCAGGAAGAGTAGCTGCTGCCTCGGCAGGAACTAATGGGGATCCATAATAAACCCAAGGAAGAGTAGCTGTTGCCTTGGCTAACGGGGATCCATAATGAACCCCAGGAAGAGTAGCTGCTGCCTCGGCAGGAACTAATGGGGATCCATAATAAACCCCAGGAAGAGTAGCTGCTGCCTTGGCTAACGGGGATCCATAATAAACCCCCAGGAAGAGTAGCTGCTGCCTCGGCAGGAACTACTGGGGATCCATAATAAACCCAAGGGAGAGTAGCTGCTGTCTTGGCAGGAACTAGCGGGGATCCATAATAAACCCCAGGAAGAGTAGCTGCTGCCTTGGCAGGTGCTAACGGGGATCCATAATAAACCCCAGGAAGAGTAGCTGCTGCCTTGGCAGGAACTAATTGGGATCCATAATAAACCCCAGGAAGAGTAGCTGCTGCCTTGGTAGGAACTAATGGGGATCCATAATAAACCCCAGGAAGAGTAGCTGCTGCCTTGGCTAACGGGGATCCATAATAAACCCCAGGAAGAGTAGCTGCTGCCTCGGCAGGAACTACTGGGGATCCATAATAAACCCAAGGAAGAGTAGCTGCTGTCTTGGCAGGAACTAGCGGGGATCCATAATAAACCCCAGGAAGAGTAGCTGCTGCCTTGGCAGGTACTAACGGGGATCCATAATAAACCCCAGGAAGAGTAGCTGCTGCCTTGGCAGGAACTAATTGGGATCCATAATAAACCCCAGGAAGAGTAGCTGCTGCCTTGGTAGGAACTAATGGGGATCCATAATAAACCCCAGGAAGAGTAGCTGCTGCCTTGGCAGGAACTACTGGGGATCCATAATAAACCCCAGGAAGAGCAGCTGCTGCCTCGGCAGGAACTAATGGGGATCCATAATAAATCCCAGGAAGAGTACCTGCTGCCTCTGCAGGAACTAATGGGGATCCATAATAAACCCCAGGAAGAGTAGCTGCTGCCTTGGCTAATGGGGATCCATAATAAACCCAAGGAAGAGTATCTGCTGCCTCGGCAGGACCTACTGGGGATCCATAATAAACCCCAGGAAGAGTAGCTGCTGCCTTGGCTAATGGGGATCCATATTAAACCCCAGGAAGAGTAGCAGCTGCCTCGCCAGGAACTACTGGGGATCCATAATAAACCCCAGGAAGAGTAGCTGCTGCCTCGGCAGGAACTAATGGGGATCCATAATAAACCCCAGGAAGGGTAGCTGCTGCCTCGGCAGGAACTAATGGGGATCCATAATAAACCCCAGGAAGAGTAGCTGCTGCCTTGGCTAACGGGGATCCATAATAAACCCCAGGAAGAGTAGCTGCTGCATTGGCAGGAACTAATGGGGATCCATAATAAACCCCAGGAAGAGTAGCTGCTGCCTCGGCAGGAACTAATGGGGATCCATAATAATCCCAAGGAATAGTAGCTGCTGCCTCGGCAGGAACTAATGGGGATCCATAATAAACCCCAGGAAGAGTAGCTGCTGTCTTGGCAGGAACTAACGGGGATCCATAATAAACCCCAGGAAGAGTAGCTGCTGCCTCGGCAGGAACTAATGGGGATCCATAATAAACCCCAGGAAGAGTTGCTGCTGTCTTGGCAGGAACTAACGGGGATCCATAATAAACCCCAGGAAGAGTAGCTGCTGCCTCGGCAGGACCTACTGGGGATCCATAATAAACCCCAGGAACAGCAGCTGCTGCCTCGACAGGAACTACTGGGGATCCATAATAAACCCCAGGAAGAGTAGCTGCTGCCTCCGCAGGAACTAATGGGGATCCATAATAAATCCCAGGAAGAGTAGCTGCTGCCTCGGCAGGAACTAATGGGGATCCATAATAAACCCCAGGAAGAGTAGCTGCTGCCTTGGCAGGAACTAATGGGGATCCATAATAAACCCCAGGAAGAGTAGCTGCTGCCTTGGCAGGAACTAATGGGGATCCATAATAAACCAAAGGAAGAGTAGCTGCTGCCTCGGCAGGACCTACTGGGGATCCATAATAAACCCCAGGAAGAGTAGCTGCTGCCTTGGCTAATGGGGATCCATAATACACCCCAGGAAGAGTAGCTGCTGCCTTGGCAGGAACTAATGGGGATCCATAATAAACCCCAGGAAGAGTATCTGCTGCCTCGGCAGGAACTAATGGAGATCCATAATAAACCCCAGGAAGAGTAGCTGCTGCCTCGGCAGGAACTAATGGGGATCCATAATAAACCCCAGGAAGAGTAGCTGCTGCCTCGGCAGGAACTAATGGGGATCCATAATAAACCCCAGGAAGAGTAGCTGCTGCCTCGGCAGGAACTACTGGGGATCCATAATAAACCCCAGGAAGAGTAGCTGCTGCCTTGGCAGGAACTAATGGGGATCCATAATAAACCCCAGGAAGAGTAGCTGCTGCCTCGGCAGGAACTAATGGGGATCCATAATAAACCCCAGGAAGAGTAGCTGCTGCCTCGGCAGGAACTAATGGGGATCCATAATAAACCCAAGGAAGAGTAGCTGTTGCCTTGGCTAACGGGGATCCATAATGAACCCCAGGAAGAGTAGCTGCTGCCTCTGCAGGAACTAATGGGGATCCATAATAAACCCCAGGAAGAGTAGCTGCTGCCTTGGCTAACGGGGATCCATAATAAACCCCAGGAAGAGTAGCTGCTGCCTCGGCAGGAACTACTGGGGATCCATAATAAACCCAAGGGAGAGTAGCTGCTGTCTTGGCAGGAACTAGCGGGGATCCATAATAAACCCCAGGAAGAGTAGCTGCTGCCTTGGCAGGTGCTAACGGGGATCCATAATAAACCCCAGGAAGAGTAGCTGCTGCCTTGGCAGGAACTAATTGGGATCCATAATAAACCCCAGGAAGAGTAGCTGCTGCCTTGGTAGGAACTAATGGGGATCCATAATAAACCCCAGGAAGAGTAGCTGCTGCCTTGGCTAACGGGGATCCATAATAAACCCCAGGAAGAGTAGCTGCTGCCTCGGCAGGAACTACTGGGGATCCATAATAAACCCAAGGAAGAGTAGCTGCTGTCTTGGCAGGAACTAGCGGGGATCCATAATAAACCCCAGGAAGAGTAGCTGCTGCCTTGGCAGGTACTAACGGGGATCCATAATAAACCCCAGGAAGAGTAGCTGCTGCCTTGGCAGGAACTAATTGGGATCCATAATAAACCCCAGGAAGAGTAGCTGCTGCCTTGGTAGGAACTAATGGGGATCCATAATAAACCCCAGGAAGAGTAGCTGCTGCCTTGGTAGGAACTAATGGGGATCCATAATAAACCCCAGGAAGAGTAGCTGCTGCCTTGGCTAATGGGGATCCATATTAAACCCCAGGAAGAGTAGCAGCTGCCTCGGCAGGAACTACTGGGGATCCATAATAAACCCCAGGAAGAGTAGCTGCTGCCTCGGCAGGAACTAATGGGGATCCATTATAAACCCCAGGAAGGGTAGCTGCTGCCTCGGCAGGAACTAATGGGGATCCATAATAAACCCAAGGAAGAGTAGCTGCTGCCTTGGCTAACGGGGATCCATAATAAACCCCAGGAAGAGTAGCTGCTGCATTGGCAGGAACTAATGGGGATCCATAATAAACCCCAGGAACAGCAGCTGCTGCCTTGGCAGGAACTAACGGGGATCCATAATAAACCCCAGGAAGAGTAGCTGCTGCCTCGGCAGGAACTAATGGGGATCCATAATAAACCCCAGGAAGAGTAGCTGCTGTCTTGGCAGGAACTAACGGGGATCCATAATAAACCCCAGGAAGAGTAGCTGCTGCCTCGGCAGGACCAACTGGGGATCCATAATAAACCCCAGGAACAGCAGCTGCTGCCTTGGCTAATGGGGATCCATAATAAACCCCAGGAAGAGTAGCTGCTGCCTCGACAGGAACTACTGGGGATCCATAATAAACCCCAGGAAGAGTAGCTGCTGCCTCTGCAGGAACTAATGGGGATCCATAATAAATCCCAGGAAGAGTAGCTGCTGCCTCGGCAGGAACTAATGGGGATCCATAATAAACCCCAGGAAGAGTAGCTGCTGCCTTGGCAGGAACTAATGGGAATCCATAATAAACCCCAGGAAGAGTAGCTGCTGCCTGGGCAGGAACTAATGGGGATCCATAATAAACCCCAGGAAGAGTAGCTGCTGCATTGGCAGGAACTAATGGCGATCCTTAATAAACCCCAGGAAGAGTAGCTGCTGCCTTGACAGGAACTACTGGGGATCCATAATAAACCCCAGGAAGAGTAGCTGATTCCTTGTCAGGAACTAATGGGGATCCATAATAAACCACAGGAAGAGTAGCTGCTGCCTCGGCAGGAACTAATGGGGATCCATAATAAACCCCAGGAAGAGTAGCTGCTGCCGTGGCAGGAACTAATGGGGATCCATAATAAACCCCAGGAAGAGTAGCTGCTGCCTCGACAGGAACTACTGGGGATCCATAATAAACCCCAGGAAGAGTAGCTGCTGCCTCTGCAGGAACTAATGGGGATCCATAATAAATCCCAGGAAGAGTAGCTGCTGCCTCGGCAGGAACTAATGGGGATCCATAATAAACCCCAGGAAGAGTAGCTGCTGCCTTGGCAGGAACTAATGGGAATCCATAATAAACCCCAGGAAGAGTAGCTGCTGCCTGGGCAGGAACTAATGGGGATCCATAATAAACCCCAGGAAGAGTAGCTGCTGCATTGGCAGGAACTAATGGCGATCCTTAATAAACCCCAGGAAGAGTAGCTGCTGCCTTGACAGGAACTACTGGGGATCCATAATAAACCCCAGGAAGAGTAGCTGATTCCTTGTCAGGAACTAATGGGGATCCATAATAAACCACAGGAAGAGTAGCTGCTGCCTCGGCAGGAACTAATGGGGATCCATAATAAACCCCAGGAAGAGTAGCTGCTGCCGTGGCAGGAACTAATGGGGATCCATAATAAACCCAAGGAAGAGTAGCTGCTGCATTGGCAGGAACTAATGGGGATCCATAATAAACCCCAGGAAGAGTAGCTGCTGCCTCTGCAGTAACTAATGGGGATCCATAATAAACCCAAGGAAGAGTAGCTGCTGCCTCGGCAGGACCTACTGGGGATCCATAATAAACCCCAGGAAGAGTAGCTGCTGCCTTGGCAGGAACTAATGGGTCTCCATAATAAACCCCAGGAAGCGTAGCTGCTGCCTTGGCAGGAACTAATGGGGATCCATAATAAACCCCAGGAAGAGTAGCTGCTGCCTTGGCTAATGGGGATCCATAATAAACCAAAGGAAGAGTAGCTGCTGCCTCGGCAGGACCTACTGGGGATCCATAATAAACCCCAGGAAGAGTAGCTGCTGCCTTGGCTAATGGGGATCCATAATACACCCCAGGAAGAGTAGCTACTGCCTTGGCAGGAACTAATGGGGATCCATAATAAACCCCAGGAAGAGTAGCTGCTGCCGTGGCAGGAACTAATGGGGATCCATAATAAACCCAAGGAAGAGTAGCTGCTGCATTGGCAGGAACTAATGGGGATCCATAATAAACCCCAGGAAGAGTAGCTGCTGCCTTGGCTAATGGGGATCCATAATAAACCCAAGGAAGAGTAGCTGCTGCCTCGGGAGGACCTACTGAGGATCCATAATAAACCCCAGGAAGAGTAGCTGCTGCCTTGGCTAATGGGGATCCATAATAAACCCCAGGAAGAGTAGCTGCTGCCTCGGCAGGAACTAATGGGGATCCATAATAAACCCCAGGAAGAGTAGCTGCTGCCTCGGCAGGAACTAATGGGGATCCATAATAAACCCCAGGAAGAGTAGCTGCTGCCTCGGCAGGAACTAATGGGGATCCATAATAAACCCCAGGAAGAGTAGCTGCTGCCTCGGCAGGACCTACTGGGGATCCATAATAAACCCAAGGAAGAGTAGCTGCTGCCTTGGCTAATGGGGATCCATAATAAACCCCAGGAAGAGTAGTTGCTGCCTTGGCAGGAACTAATGGGGATCCATAATAAACCCCAGAAAGAGTAGCTGCTGCCTTGGCAGGAACTAATGGGGATCCATAATAAACCCCAGGAAGAGTAGCTGCTGCCTTGGCAGGAACTAATGGGGATCCATAATAAACCCCAGGAAGAGTAGATGCTGCCTCGGCAGGAACTACAGGGATCCATAATAAACCCCAGGAAGAGTAGCTGTTGTCTTGGCAGGAACTAACGGGGATCCATAATAAACCCCAGGAAGAGTAGCTGCTCCCTCGGCAGGAACTAACGGGGATCCATAATAAACCCCAGGAAGAGTAGCTGCTGCCTTGACAGGAACTACTGGGATCCATAATAAACCCCAGGAAGAGTAGCTGCTGCCTCGGCAGGAACTAATGGGGATCCATAATAAACCCCAGGAAGAGTAGCTGCTGCCTCAGCAGGAACTAATGGGGATCCATAATAAACCCCAGGAAGAGTAGCTGCTGCCTTGGCTAATGGGGATCCATAATAAACCCAAGGAAGAGTAGCTGCTGCCTCGGCAGGACCTACTGGGGATCCATAATAAACCCCAGGAAGAGTAGCTGCTGCCTTGGCAGGAACTAATGGGGATCCATAATAAACCCCAGGAAGAGTAGCTGCTGCCTCGGCAGGAACTAATGGGGATCCATAATAAACCCCAGGAAGCGTAGCTGCTGCCTTGGCAGGAACTAATGGGGATCCATAATAAACCCCAGGAAGAGTAGCTGCTGCCTTGGCTAATGGGGATCCATAATAAACCAAAGGAAGAGTAGCTGCTGCCTCGGCAGGAACTAATGGGGATCCATAATAAACCCCAGGAAGAGTAGCTGCTGCCTCGGCAGGAACTAATGGGGATCCATAATAAACCCAAGGAAGAGTAGCTGCTGCCTTGGCTAACGGGGATCCATAATTAACCCCAGGAAGAGTAGCTGCTGCCTCGGCAGGAACTAATGGGGATCCATAATAAACCCAAGGAAGAGTAGCTGCTGCCTTGGCTAACGGGGATCCATAATAAACCCAAGGAAGAGTAGCTGCTGCCTTGGCTAACGGGGATCCATAATGAACCCCAGGAAGAGTAGCTGCTGCCTCGGCAGGAACTAATGGGGATCCATAATAAACCCCAGGAAGAGTAGCTGCTGCCTTGGCTAACGGGGATCCATAATAAACCCCAGGAAGAGTAGCTGCTGCCTCGGCAGGAACTACTGGGGATCCATAATTAACCCAAGGAAGAGTAGCTGCTGTCTTGGCAGGAACTAGCGGGGATCCATAATAAACCCCAGGAAGAGTAGCTGCTGCCTTGGCAGGTACTAACGGGGATCCATAATAAACCCCAGGAAGAGTAGCTGCTGCCTTGGCAGGAACTAATTGGGATCCATAATAAACCCCAGGAAGAGTAGCTGCTGCCTTGGTAGGAACTAATGGGGATCCACAATAAACCCCAGGAAGAGTAGCTGCTGCCTTGGCAGGAACTACTGGGGATCCATAATAAACCCCAGGAAGAGCAGCTGCTGCCTCGGCAGGAACTAATGGGGATCCATAATAAACCCCAGGAAGAGTAGCTGCTGCCTCGGCAGGAACTAATGGGGATCCATAATAAACCCCAGGAAGAGTAGCTGCTGCCTCGGCAGGAACTAATGGGGATCCATAATAAACCCCAGGAAGAGTAGCTGCTGCCTCGGCAGGACCTACTGGGGATCCATAATAAACCCAAGGAAGAGTAGCTGCTGCCTTGGCTAATGGGGATCCATAATAAACCCCAGGAAGAGTAGCTGCTGCCTTGGCAGGAACTAATGGGGATCCATAATAAACCCCAGAAAGAGTAGCTGCTGCCTTGGCAGGAACTAATGGGGATCCAGAATAAACCCCAGGAAGAGTAGCTGCTGCCTTGGCAGGAACTAATGGGGATCCATAATAAACCCCAGGAAGAGTAGATGCTGCCTCGGCAGGAACTACAGGGATCCATAATAAACCCCAGGAAGAGTAGCTGTTGTCTTGGCAGGAACTAACGGGGATCCATAATAAACCCCAGGAAGAGTAGCTGCTCCCTCGGCAGGAACTAACGGGGATCCATAATAAACCCCAGGAAGGGTAGCTGCTGCCTTGGCAGGAACAAATGGGGATCCATAATAAACCCCAGGAAGAGTAGCTGCTCCCTCGGCAGGAACAACTGGGGATCCATAATAAACCCCAGGAAGAGTTGCTGCTGCCTCGACAGGAACTACTGGGGATCCATAATAAACCCCAGGAAGAGTAGCTGCTGCCTCGGCAGGAACTAATGGGGATCCATAATAAACCCAAGGAAGAGTAGCTGCTGCCTTGGCTAATGGGGATCCATAATAAACCCCAGGAAGAGTAGCTGCTGCCTCGGCAGGAACTAATGGGGATCCATAATAAACCCCAGGAAGAGTAGCTGCTGCCTCGGCAGGAACTAATGGGGATCCATAATAAACCCCAGGAAGAGTAGCTGCTGCCTCGGCAGGACCTACTGGGGATCCATAATAAACCCAAGGAAGAGTAGCTGCTGCCTTGGCTAATGGGGATCCATAATAAACCCCAGGAAGAGTAGCTGCTGCCTTGGCAGGAACTAATGGGGATCCATAATAAACCCCAGAAAGAGTAGCTGCTGCCTTGGCAGGAACTAATGGGGATCCAGAATAAACCCCAGGAAGAGTAGCTGCTGCCTTGGCAGGAACTAATGGGGATCCATAATAAACCCCAGGAAGAGTAGATGCTGCCTCGGCAGGAACTACAGGGATCCATAATAAACCCCAGGAAGAGTAGCTGTTGTCTTGGCAGGAACTAACGGGGATCCATAATAAACCCCAGGAAGAGTAGCTGCTCCCTCGGCAGGAACTAACGGGGATCCATAATAAACCCCAGGAAGGGTAGCTGCTGCCTTGGCAGGAACAAATGGGGATCCATAATAAACCCCAGGAAGAGTAGCTGCTCCCTCGGCAGGAACAACTGGGGATCCATAATAAACCCCAGGAAGAGTTGCTGCTGCCTCGACAGGAACTACTGGGGATCCATAATAAACCCCAGGAAGAGTAGCTGCTGCCTCGGCAGGAACTAATGGGGATCCATAATAAACCCAAGGAAGAGTAGCTGCTGCCTTGGCTAATGGGGATCCATAATAAACCCCAGGAAGAGTAGCTGCTGCCTTGGCAGGAACTAATGGGGATCCATAATAAACCCCAGAAAGAGTAGCTGCTGCCTTGGCAGGAACTAATGGGGATCCAGAATAAACCCCAGGAAGAGTAGCTGCTGCCTTGGCAGGAACTAATGGGGATCCATAATAAACCCCAGGAAGAGTAGATGCTGCCTCGGCAGGAACTACAGGGATCCATAATAAACCCCAGGAAGAGTAGCTGTTGTCTTGGCAGGAACTAACGGGGATCCATAATAAACCCCAGGAAGAGTAGCTGCTCCCTCGGCAGGAACTAACGGGGATCCATAATAAACCCCAGGAAGGGTAGCTGCTGCCTTGGCAGGAACAAATGGGGATCCATAATAAACCCCAGGAAGAGTAGCTGCTCCCTCGGCAGGAACAACTGGGGATCCATAATAAACCCCAGGAAGAGTTGCTGCTGCCTCGACAGGAACTACTGGGGATCCATAATAAACCCCAGGAAGAGTAGCTGCTGCCTTGGCTAATGGGGATCCATAATAAACCCCAGGAAGAGTAGCTGCTGCCTTGGCAGGAACTAATGGGGATCCATAATAAACCCCAGGAAGAGTAGCTGCTGCCTCGGCAGGAACTAATGGGGATCCATAATAAACCCCAGGAAGAGTAGCTACTGCCTCGGCAGGAACTACTGGGGATCCATAATAAACCCCAGGAAGAGTAGCTGCTGCCTTGGCAGGAACTAATGGGGCTCCATAATAAACCCCAGGAAGCGTAGCTGCTGCCTTGGCAGGAACTAATGGGGATCCTTAATAAACCCCAGGAAGAGTAGCTGCTGCCTTGGCTAATGGGGATCCATAATAAACCAAAGGAAGAGTAGCTGCTGCCTCGGCAGGAACTAATGGGGATCCATAATAAACCCCAGGAAGAGTAGCTGCTGCCTCGGCAGGAACTAATGGGGATCCATAATAAACCCAAGGAAGAGTAGCTGCTGCCTTGGCTAACGGGGATCCATAATGAACCCCAGGAAGAGTAGCTGCTGCCTCGGCAGGAACTAATGGGGATCCATAATAAACCCAAGGAAGAGTAGCTGCTGCCTTGGCTAACGGGGATCCATAATAAACCCAAGGAAGAGTAGCTGCTGCCTTGGCTAACGGGGATCCAAAATGAACCCCAGGAAGAGTAGCTGCTGCCTCGGCAGGAACTAATGGGGATCCATAATAAACCCCAGGAAGAGTGGCTGCTGCCTTGGCTAACGGGGATCCATAATAAACCCCAGGAAGAGTAGGTGCTGCCTCGGCAGGAACTACTGGGGATCCATAATAAACCTAAGGAAGAGTAGCTGCTGTCTTGGCAGGAACTAGCGGGGATCCATAATAAACCCCAGGAAGAGTAGCTGCTGCCTTGGCAGGAACTAATGGGGATCCATAATAAACCCCAGGAAGAGTAGCTGCTGCCTTGGCAGGAACTAATGGGGATCCATAATAAACCCCAGGAAGAGTAGATGCTGCCTCGGCAGGAACTACAGGGATCCATAATAAACCCCAGGAAGAGTAGCTGTTGTCTTGGCAGGAACTAACGGGGATCCATAATAAACCCCAGGAAGAGTAGCTGCTCCCTCGGCAGGAACTAACGGGGATCCATAATAAACCCCAGGAAGAGTAGCTGCTGCCTCGACAGGAACTACTGGGATCCATAATAAACCCCAGGAAGAGTAGCTGCTGCCTCGGCAGGAACTAATGGGGATCCATAATAAACCCCAGGAAGAGTAGCTGCTGCCGTGGCAGGAACTAATGGGGATCCATAATAAACCCAAGAGTAGCTGCTGCATTGGCAGGAACTAATGGGGATCCATAATAAACCCAAGGAAGAGTAGCTGCTGCCTCGGCAGGAACTAATGGGGATCCATAAGTCCTCTTGACTTCCGGCGCCGACAGAGATGGCCGCCTCGCTTCGCGTTCCTAGGAAACTATGCAGTTTTTTTTTTTTTTACGTGTTATTTCTTACATTAGTACCCCAGGTCATCTTAGGTTTCATTACATACAGTCGAGAAGAACTACTGAATATAAGATCAGCATCAACTCACCATCAGTACGACCAAGAATATGTTTTTCGCGACGCGGATCCTGTGTTCTGCCTTACAAACAGGACAACGGAGTGGATCCTATGCAGCGACCCAAAAAAACGACTCCGAAAGAGAGGGAAACGAGGCGGTCTTCTGGTCAGACTCCGGAGACGGGCACAGCGCGCACCACTCCCTAGCATTCTTCTTGCCAATGTCCAGTCTCTTGACAACAAGGTTGATGAAATCCGAGCAAGGGTAGCATTCCAGAGGGACATCAGAGACTGTAACGTTCTTTGCTTCACGGAAACGTGGCTTACTGGAGAGACGCTATCCGAAGCGGTGCAGCCAACAGGTTTCTCCACGCATCGCGCAGACAGGAAAAAACATCTTTCTGGTAAAAAGAGGGGCGGGGGCGTATGCCTTATGACTAACGTGACATGGTGCGATGAAAGAAACATACAGGAACTCAAATCCTTCTGTTCACCTGATTTAGAATTCCTCACAATCAAATGTAGACCACATTATCTACCAAGAGAATTCTCTTCGATTATAATCACAGCCGTATATATCCCCCCCCAAGCAGACACATCGATGGCTCTGAACGAACTTTATTTAACTCTCTGCAAACTGGAAACAATTTATCCGGAGGCTGCATTCATTGTAGCTGGGGATTTTAACAAGGCTAATCTGAAAACAAGACTCCCCAAATTTTATCAGCATATCGATTGCGCAACCAGGGGAGGAAAGACCTTGGACCATTGTTACTCTAACTTCCGCGACGCATATAAGGCCCTGCCCCGCCCCCCTTTCGGAAAAGCTGACCACGACTCCATTTTGTTGATCCCTGCCTACAGACAGAAACTAAAACAAGAGGCTCCCACGCTGAGGTCTGTCCAACGCTGGTCCGACCAAGCTGACTCCACACTCCAAGACTGCTTCCATCACGTGGACTGGGAGATGTTTCGTATTGCGTCAGATAACAACATTGACGAATACGCTGATTCGGTGTGCGAGTTCATTAGAACGTGCGTTGAAGATGTCGTTCCCATAGCAACGATTAAAACATTCCCTAACCAGAAACCGTGGATTGATGGCAGCATTCGTGTGAAACTGAAAGCGCGAACCACTGCTTTTAATCAGGGCAAGGTGTCTGGTAACATGACCGAATACAAACAGTGCAGCTATTCCCTCCGCAAGGCTATCAAACAAGCTAAGCGCCAGTACAGAGACAAAGTAGAATCTCAATTCAACGGCTCAGACACAAGAGGCATGTGGCAGGGTCTACAGTCAATCACGGACTACAGGAAGAAACCCAGCCCAGTCACGGACCAGGATGTCTTGCTCCCAGGCAGACTAAATAACTTTTTTGCCCGCTTTGAGGACAATACAGTGCCACTGACACGGCCTGCAACGAAAACATGCGGTCTCTCCTTCACTGCAGCCGAGGTGAGTAAGACATTTAAACGTGTTAACTCTCGCAAGGCTGCAGGCCCAGATGGCATCCCCAGCCGCGCCCTCAGAGCATGCGCAGACCAGCTGGCCGGTGTGTTTACGGACATATTCAATCAATCCCTATACCAGTCTGCTGTTCCCACATGCTTCAAGAGGGCCACCATTGTTCCTGTTCCCAAGAAAGCTAAGGTAACTGAGCTAAATGACTACCGCCCCGTAGCACTCACATCCGTCATCATGAAGTGCTTTGAGAGACTAGTCAAGGACCATATCACCTCCACCCTACCTGACACCCTAGACCCACTCCAATTTGCTTACCGCCCAAATAGGTCCACAGACGATGCAATCTCAACCACACTGCACACTGCCCTAACCCATCTGGACAAGAGGAATACCTATGTGAGAATGCTGTTCATCGACTACAGCTCGGCATTCAACACCATAGTACCCTCCAAGCTCGTCATCAAGCTCGAGACCCTGGGTCTCGACCCCGCCCTGTGCAACTGGGTACTGGACTTCCTGACGGGCCGCCCCCAGGTGGTGAGGGTAGGCAACAACATCTCCTCCCCGCTGATCCTCAACACTGGGGCCCCACAAGGTTGCGTTCTGAGCCCTCTCCTGTACTCCCTGTTCACCCACGACTGCGTGGCCACGCACGCCTCCAACTCAATCATCAAGTTTGCGGACGACACAACAGTGGTAGGCTTGATTACCAACAACGATGAGACGGCCTACAGGGAGGAGGTGAGGGCCCTCGGAGTGTGGTGTCAGGAAAACAACCTCACACTCAACGTCAACAAAACTAAGGAGATGATTGTGGACTTCAGGAAACAGCAGAGGGAACACCCCCCTATCCACATCGATGGAACAGTAGTGGAGAGGTTAGCAAGTTTTAAGTTCCTCGGCATACACATCACAGACAAACTGAATTGGTCCACTCACACAGACAGCATCGTGAAGAAGGCGCAGCAGCGCCTCTTCAACCTCAGGAGGCTGAAGAAATTCGGCTTGTCACCAAAAGCACTCACAAACTTCTACAGATGCACAATCGAGAGCATCCTGGCGGGCTGTATCACCGCCTGGTATGGCAACTGCACCGCCCTCAACCGTAAGGCTCTCCAGAGGGTAGTGAGGTCTGCACAACGCATCACCGGGGGCAAACTACCTGCCCTCCAGGACACCTACACCACCCGATGTCACAGGAAGGCCATAAAGATCATCAAGGACATCAACCACCCGAGCCACTGCCTGTTCACCCCGCTATCATCCAGAAGGCGAGGTCAGTACAGGTGCATCAAAGCTGGGACCGAGAGACTGAAAAACAGCTTCTATCTCAAGGCCATCAGACTGTTAAACAGCCACCACTAACACTGAGTGGCTGCTGCCAACACACTGACACTGACTCAACTCCAGCCACTTTAATAATGGGAATTGATGGGAAATGATGTAAATATATCAATAGCCACTTTAAACAATGCTACCTTATATAAATGTTACTTACCCTACATTATTCATCTCATATGCATACGTATATACTGTACTCTATATCATCGACGGTATCCTTATGTAATACATGTATCACTAGCCACTTTATACTATACTATGCCACTTTGTTTACATACTCATCTCATTTGTACATACTGTACCCGATACCATCTACTGTATCTTGCCTATGCTGCTCTGTACCATCACTCATTCATATATCCTTATGTACATATTCTTTATCCCCTTACACTGTGTACAAGACAGTAGTTTTGGAATTGTTAGTTAGATTACTTGTTATTACTGCATTGTCGGAACTAGAAGCACAAGCATTTCGCTACACTCGCATTAACATCTGCTAACCATGTGTATGTGACAAATAAAATTTGATTTGATTTGATAATAAACCCCAGGAAGAGTAGCTGCTGCCTCAGCAGGAACTAATGGGGATCCATAATAAACCCCAGGAAGAGTAGCTGCTGCCTTGGCAGGAACTAATGGGGATCCATAATAAACCCCAGGAAGCGTAGCTGCTGCCTCGGCAGGAACTAATGGGGATCCATAATAAACCCCAGGAAGAGTAGCTGCTGCCTCAGCAGGAACTAATGGGGATCCATAATAAACCCCAGGAAGAGTAGCTGCTGCCTTGGCTAATGGGGATCCATAATAAACCCAAGGAAGAGTAGCTGCTGCCTCGGCAGGACCTACTGGGGATCCATAATAAACCCCAGGAAGAGTAGCTGCTGCCTTGGCAGGAACTAATGGGGATCCATAATAAACCCCAGGAAGAGTAGCTGCTGCCTCGGCAGGAGCTAATGGGGATCCATAATAAACCCCAGGAAGCGTAGCTGCTGCCTTGGCAGGAACTAATGGGGATCCATAATAAACCCCAGGAAGAGTAGCTGCTGCCTTGGCTAATGGGGATCCATAATAAACCAAAGGAAGAGTAGCTGCTGCCTCGGCAGGAACTAATGGGGATCCATAATAAACCCCAGGAAGAGTAGCTGCTGCCTCGGCAGGAACTAATGGGGATCCATAATAAACCCCAGGAAGAGTAGCTGCTGCCTTGGCTAACGGGGATCCATAATTAACCCCAGGAAGAGTAGCTGCTGCCTCGGCAGGAACTAATGGGGATCCATAATAAACCCAAGGAAGAGTAGCTGCTGCCTTGGCTAACGGGGATCCATAATAAACCCAAGGAAGAGTAGCTGCTGCCTTGGCTAACGGGGATCCATAATGAACCCCAGGAAGAGTAGCTGCTGCCTCGGCAGGAACTAATGGGGATCCATAATAAACCCCAGGAAGAGTAGCTGCTGCCTTGGCTAACGGGGATCCATAATAAACCCCAGGAAGAGTAGCTGCTGTCTTGGCAGGAACTAGCGGGGATCCATAATAAACCCCAGGAAGAGTAGCTGCTGCCTTGGCAGGAACTAATTGGGATCCATAATAAACCCCAGGAAGAGTAGCTGCTGCCTTGGTAGGAACTAATGGGGATCCACAATAAACCCCAGGAAGAGTAGCTGCTGCCTTGGCAGGAACTAATTGGGATCCATAATAAACCCCAGGAAGAGTAGCTGCTGTCTTGGCAGGAACTAGCGGGGATCCATAATAAACCCCAGGAAGAGTAGCTGCTGCCTTGGCAGGTACTAACGGGGATCCATAATAAACCCCAGGAAGAGTAGCTGCTGCCTTGGCAGGAACTAATTGGGATCCATAATAAACCCCAGGAAGAGTAGCTGCTGCCTTGGTAGGAACTAATGGGGATCCACAATAAACCCCAGGAAGAGTAGCTGCTGCCTTGGCAGGAACTACAGGGGATCCATAATAAACCCCAGGAAGAGCAGCTGCTGCCTCGGCAGGAACTAATGGGGATCCATAATAAACCCCAGGAAGAGTAGCTGCTGCCTCGGCAGGAACTAATGGGGATCCATAATAAACCCCAGGAAGAGTAGCTGCTGCCTCGGCAGGAACTAATGGGGATCCATAATAAACCCCAGGAAGAGTAGCTGCTGCCTCGGCAGGACCTACTGGGGATCCATAATAAACCCAAGGAAGAGTAGCTGCTGCCTTGGCTAATGGGGATCCATAATAAACCCCAGGAAGAGTAGCTGCAGCCTTGGCAGGAACTAATGGGGATCCATAATAAACCCCAGAAAGAGTAGCTGCTGCCTTGGCAGGAACTAATGGGGATCCAGAATAAACCCCAGGAAGAGTAGCTGCTGCCTTGGCAGGAACTAATGGGGATCCATAATAAACCCCAGGAAGAGTAGATGCTGCCTCGGCAGGAACTACAGGGATCCATAATAAACCCCAGGAAGAGTAGCTGTTGTCTTGGCAGGAACTAACGGGGATCCATAATAAACCCCGGGAAGAGTAGCTGCTCCCTCGGCAGGAACTAACGGGGATCCATAATAAACCCCAGGAAGGGTAGCTGCTGCCTTGGCAGGAACAAATGGGGATCCATAATAAACCCCAGGAAGAGTAGCTGCTCCCTCGGCAGGAACAACTGGGGATCCATAATAAACCCCAGGAAGAGTAGCTGCTGCCTCGACAGGAACTAATGGGGATCCATAATAAACCCCAGGAAGAGTAGCTGCTCCCTCGGCAGGAACTAACGGGGATCCATAATAAACCCCAGGAAGAGTAGCTGCTGCCTCGACAGGAACTACTGGGATCCATAATAAACCCCAGGAAGAGTAGCTGCTGCCTCGGCAGGAACTAATGGGGATCCATAATAAACCCCAGGAAGAGTAGCTGCTGCCGTGGCAGGAACTAATGGGGATCCATAATAAACCCAAGAGTAGCTGCTGCATTGGCAGGAACTAATGGGGATCCATAATAAACCCAAGGAAGAGTAGCTGCTGCCTCGGCAGGAACTAATGGGGATCCATAATAAACCCCAGGAAGAGTAGCTGCTGCCTCAGCAAGAACTAATGGGGATCCATAATAAACCCCAGGAAGAGTAGCTGCTGCCTTGGCTAATGGGGATCCATAATAAACCCAAGGAAGAGTAGCTGCTGCCTCGGCAGGACCTACTGGGGATCCATAATAAACCCCAGGAAGAGTAGCTGCTGCCTTGGCAGGAACTAATGGGGATCCATAATAAACCCCAGGAAGAGTAGCTGCTGCCTCGGCAGGAACTAATGGGGATCCATAATAAACCCCAGGAAGCGTAGCTGCTGCCTTGGCAGGAACTAATGGGGATCCATAATAAACCCCAGGAAGAGTAGCTGCTGCCTCAGCAGGAACTAATGGGGATCCATAATAAACCCCAGGAAGAGTAGCTGCTGCCTTGGCTAATGGGGATCCATAATAAACCCAAGGAAGAGTAGCTGCTGCCTCGGCAGGACCTACTGGGGATCCATAATAAACCCCAGGAAGAGTAGCTGCTGCCTTGGCAGGAACTAATGGGGATCCATAATAAACCCCCAGGAAGAGTAGCTGCTGCCTCGGCAGGAACTAATGGGGATCCATAATAAACCCCAGGAAGCGTAGCTGCTGCCTTGGCAGGAACTAATGGGGATCCATAATAAACCCCAGGAAGAGTAGCTGCTGCCTTGGTAGGAACTAATGGGGATCCACAATAAACCCCAGGAAGAGTAGCTGCTGCCTTGGCAGGAACTAATTGGGATCCATAATAAACCCCAGGAAGAGTAGCTGCTGCCTTGGTAGGAACTAATGGGGATCCACAATAAACCCCAGGAAGAGTAGCTGCTGCCTTGGCAGGAACTAATTGGGATCCATAACAAACCCCAGGAAGAGTAGCTGCTGTCTTGGCAGGAACTAGCGGGGATCCATAATAAACCCCAGGAAGAGTAGCTGCTGCCTTGGCAGGTACTAACGGGGATCCATAATAAACCCCAGGAAGAGTAGCTGCTGCCTTGGCAGGAACTAATTGGGATCCATAATAAACCCCAGGAAGAGTAGCTGCTGCCTTGGTAGGAACTAATGGGGATCCACAATAAACCCCAGGAAGAGTAGCTGCTGCCTTGGCAGGAACTACTGGGGATCCATAATAAACCCCAGAAAGAGTAGCTGCTGCCTTGGCAGGAACTAATGGGGATCCATAATAAACCCCAGGAAGAGTAGATGCTGCCTCGGCAGGAACTACAGGGATCCATAATAAACCCCAGGAAGAGTAGCTGTTGTCTTGGCAGGAACTAACGGGGATCCATAATAAACCCCGGGAAGAGTAGCTGCTCCCTCGGCAGGAACTAACGGGGATCCATAATAAACCCCAGGAAGGGTAGCTGCTGCCTTGGCAGGAACAAATGGGGATCCATAATAAACCCCAGGAAGAGTAGCTGCTCCCTCGGCAGGAACAACTGGGGATCCATAATAAACCCCAGGAAGAGTAGCTGCTGCCTCGACAGGAACTAATGGGGATCCATAATAAACCCCAGGAAGAGTAGCTGCTCCCTCGGCAGGAACTAACGGGGATCCATAATAAACCCCAGGAAGAGTAGCTGCTGCCTCGACAGGAACTACTGGGATCCATAATAAACCCCAGGAAGAGTAGCTGCTGCCTCGGCAGGAACTAATGGGGATCCATAATAAACCCCAGGAAGAGTAGCTGCTGCCGTGGCAGGAACTAATGGGGATCCATAATAAACCCAAGAGTAGCTGCTGCATTGGCAGGAACTAATGGGGATCCATAATAAACCCAAGGAAGAGTAGCTGCTGCCTCGGCAGGAACTAATGGGGATCCATAATAAACCCCAGGAAGAGTAGCTGCTGCCTCAGCAGGAACTAATGGGGATCCATAATAAACCCCAGGAAGAGTAGCTGCTGACTTGGCTAATGGGGATCCATAATAAACCCAAGGAAGAGTAGCTGCTGCCTCGGCAGGACCTACTGGGGATCCATAATAAACCCCAGGAAGAGTAGCTGCTGCCTTGGCAGGAACTAATGGGGATCCATAATAAACCCCAGGAAGAGTAGCTGCTGCCTCAGCAGGAACTAATGGGGATCCATAATAAACCCCAGGAAGAGTAGCTGCTGCCTTGGCTAATGGGGATCCATAATAAACCCAAGGAAGAGTAGCTGCTGCCTCGGCAGGACCTACTGGGGATCCATAATAAACCCCAGGAAGAGTAGCTGCTGCCTTGGCAGGAACTAATGGGGATCCATAATAAACCCCAGGAAGAGTAGCTGCTGCCTCGGCAGGAACTAATGGGGATCCATAATAAACCAAAGGAAGAGTAGCTGCTGCCTCAGCAGGAACTAATGGGGATCCATAATAAACCCCAGGAAGAGTAGCTGCTGCCTCGGCAGGAACTAATGGGGATCCATAATAAACCCAAGGAAGAGTAGCTGCTGCCTTGGCTAACGGGGATCCATAATAAACCCAAGGAAGAGTAGCTGCTGCCTTGGCTAACGGGGATCCATAATTAACCCCAGGAAGAGTAGCTGCTGCCTCGGCAGGAACTAATGGGGATCCATAATAAACCCCAGGAAGAGTAGCTGCTGCCTTGGCTAACGGGGATCCATAATAAACCCCAGGAAGAGTAGCTGCTGCCTCGGCAGGAACTACTGGGGATCCATAATAAACCCAAGGAAGAGTAGCTGCTGTCTTGGCAGGAACTAGCGGGGATCCATAATAAACCCCAGGAAGAGTAGCTGCTGCCTTGGCAGGTACTAATGGGGATCCATAATAAACCCCAGGAAGAGTAGCTGCTGCCTTGGCAGGAACTAATTGGGATCCATAATAAACCCCAGGAAGAGTAGCTGCTGCCTTGGTAGGAACTAATGGGGATCCACAATAAACCCCAGGAAGAGTAGCTGCTGCCTTGGCAGGAACTACTGGGGATCCATAATAAACCCCAGGAAGAGCAGCTGCTGCCTCGGCAGGAACTAATGGGGATCCATAATAAACCCCAGGAAGAGTAGCTGCTGCCTCGGCAGGAACTAATGGGGATCCATAATAAACCCCAGGAAGAGTAGCTGCTGCCTCGGCAGGAACTAATGGGGATCCATAATAAACCCCAGGAAGAGTAGCTGCTGCCTCGGCAGGACCTACTGGGGATCCATAATAAACCCAAGGAAGAGTAGCTGCTGCCTTGGCTAATGGGGATCCATAATAAACCCCAGGAAGAGTAGCTGCAGCCTTGGCAGGAACTAATGGGGATCCATAATAAACACCAGAAAGAGTAGCTGCTGCCTTGGCAGGAACTAATGGGGATCCAGAATAAACCCCAGGAAGAGTAGCTGCTGCCTTGGCAGGAACTAATGGGGATCCATAATAAACCCCAGGGGAGTAGATGCTGCCTCGGCAGGAACTACAGGGATCCATAATAAACCCCAGGAAGAGTAGCTGTTGTCTTGGCAGGAACTAACGGGGATCCATAATAAACCCCGGGAAGAGTAGCTGCTCCCTCGGCAGGAACTAACGGGGATCCATAATAAACCCCAGGAAGGGTAGCTGCTGCCTTGGCAGGAACAAATGGGGATCCATAATAAACCCCAGGAAGAGTAGCTGCTCCCTCGGCAGGAACAACTGGGGATCCATAATAAACCCCAGGAAGAGTAGCTGCTGCCTCGACAGGAACTACTGGGGATCCATAATAAACCCCAGGAAGAGTAGCTGCTGCCTCGGCAGGAACTAATGGGGATCCATAATAAACCCCAGGAAGAGTAGCTGCTGCCGTGGCAGGAACTAATGGGGATCCATAATAAACCCAAGAGTAGCTGCTGCACTGGCAGGAACTAATGGGGATCCATAATAAACCCCAGGAAGAGTAGCTGCTGCCTCGGCAGGAACTAATGGGGATCCATAATAAACCCAAGGAAGAGTAGCTGCTGCCTCGGCAGGAACTAATGGGGATCCATAATAAACCCCAGGACGAGTAGCTGCTGCCTCAGCAGGAACTAATGGGGATCCATAATAAACCCCAGGAAGAGTAGCTGCTGCCTTGGCTAATGGGGATCCATAATAAACCCAAGGAAGAGTAGCTGCTGCCTCGGCAGGACCTACTGGGGATCCATAATAAACCCCAGGAAGAGTAGCTGCTGCCTTGGCAGGAACTAATGGGGATCCATAATAAACCCCAGGAAGAGTAGCTGCTACCTCGGCAGGAACTAATGCGGATCCATAATAAACCCCAGGAAGAGTAGCTACTGCCTCGGCAGGAACTACTGGGGATCCATAATAAACCCCAGGAAGAGTAGCTGCTGCCTTGGCAGGAACTAATGGGGCTCCATAATAAACCCCAGGAAGCGTAGCTGCTGCCTTGGCAGGAACTAATGGGGATCCTTAATAAACCCCAGGAAGAGTAGCTGCTGCCTTGGATAATGGGGATCCATAATAAACCAAAGGAAGAGTAGCTGCTGCCTCGGCAGGAACTAATGGGGATCCATAATAAACCCCAGGAAGAGTAGCTGCTGCCTTGGCAGGAACTAATGGGGATCCATAATAAACCCAAGGAAGAGTAGCTGCTGCCTTGGCTAACGGGGATCCATAATGAACCCCAGGAAGAGTAGCTGCTGCCTCGGCAGGAACTAATGGGGATCCATAATAAACCCAAGGAAGAGTAGCTGCTGCCTTGGCTAACGGGGATCCATAATAAACCCAAGGAAGAGTAGCTGCTGCCTTGGCTAACGGGGATCCAAAATGAACCCCAGGAAGAGTAGCTGCTGCCTCGGCAGGAACTAATGGGGATCCATAATAAACCCCAGGAAGAGTGGCTGCTGCCTTGGCTAACGGGGATCCATAATAAACCCCAGGAAGAGTAGCTGCTGCCTCGGCAGGAACTACTGGGGATCCATAATAAACCTAAGGAAGAGTAGCTGCTGGCTTGGCAGGAACCAGCGGGGATCCATAATAAACCCCAGGAAGAGTAGCTGCTGCCTTGGCAGGTACTAACGGGGATCCATAATAAACCCCAGGAAGAGTAGCTGCTGCCTTGGCAGGAACTAATTGGGATCCATAATAAACCCCAGGAAGAGTAGCTGCTGCCTTGGTAGGAACTAATGGGGATACATAATAAACCCCAGGAAGAGTAGCTGCTGCCTTGGCAGGAACTACTGGGGATCCATAATAAACCCCAGGAAGAGCAGCTGCTGCCTCGGCAGGAACTAATGGGGATCCATAATAAACCCCAGGAAGAGTAGCTGCTGCCTCAGCAGGAACTAATGGGGATCCATAATAAACCCCAGGAAGAGTAGCTGCTGCCTTGGCTAATGGGGATCCATAATAAACCCAAGGAAGAGTAGCTGCTGCCTCGGCAGGACCTACTGGGGATCCATAATAAACCCCAGGAAGAGTAGCTGCTGCCTTGGCTAATGGGGATCCATATTAAACCCCAGGAAGAGTAGCAGCTGCCTCGGCAGGAACTACTGGGGATCCATAATAAACCCCAGGAAGAGTAGCTGCTGCCTCGGCAGGAACTAATGGGGATCCATAATAAACCCCAGGAAGGGTAGCTGCTGCCTCGGCAGGAACTAATGGGGATCCATAATAAACCCCAGGAAGAGTAGCTGCTGCCTTGGCTAATGGGGATCCATAATAAACCAAAGGAAGAGTAGCTGCTGCCTTGGCAGGAACTAATGGGGATCCATAATAAACCCCAGGAAGAGTAGCTGCTGCCGTGGCAGGAACTAATGGGGATCCATAATAAACCCAAGGAAGAGTAGCTGCTGCATTGGCAGGAACTAATGGGGATCCATAATAAACCCCAGGAAGAGTAGCTGCTGCCTCTGCAGTAACTAATTGGGATCCATAATAAACCCAAGGAAGAGTAGCTGCTGCCTCGGCAGGAACTAATGGGGATCCATAATAAACCCCAGGAAGAGTAGCTGCTGCCTCGGCAGGAACTAATGGGGATCCATAATAAACCCCAGGAAGAGTAGCTGCTGCCTTGGCTAATGGGGATCCATAATAAACCCAAGGAAGAGTAGCTGCTGCCGTGGCAGGAAGTAATGGGGATCCATAATAAACCCAAGAGTAGCTGCTGCATTGGCAGGAACTAATGGGGATCCATAATAAACCCAAGGAAGAGTAGCTGCTGCCTCCGCAGGAACTAATGGGGATCCATAATAAACCCCAGGAAGAGTAGCTGCTGCCTCAGCAGGAACTAATGGGGATCCATAATAAACCCCAGGAAGAGTAGCTGCTGCCTTGGCTAATGGGGATCCATAATAAACCCAAGGAAGAGTAGCTGCTGCCTCGGCAGGACCTACTGGGGATCCATAATAAACCCCAGGAAGAGTAGCTGCTGCCTTGGCAGGAACTAATGGGGATCCATAATAAACCCCAGGAAGAGTAGCTGCTGCCTCGGCAGGAACTAATGGGGATCCATAATAAACCCCAGGAAGAGTAGCTACTGCCTCGGCAGGAACTACTGGGGATCCATAATAAACCCCAGGAAGAGTAGCTGCTGCCTTGGCAGGAACTAATGGGGCTCCATAATAAACCCCAGGAAGCGTAGCTGCTGCCTTGGCAGGAACTAATGGGGATCCATAGTAAACCCCAGGAAGAGTAGCTGCTGCCTTGGCTAATGGGGATCCATAATAAACCAAAGGAAGAGTAGCTGCTGCCTCGGCAGGAACTAATGGTGATCCATAATAAACCCCAGGAAGAGTAGCTGCTGCCTCGGCAGGAACTAATGGGGATCCATAATAAACCCAAGGAAGAGTTGCTGCTGCCTTGGCTAACGGGGATCCATAATGAACACCAGGAAGAGTAGCTGCTGCCTCGGCAGGACCTAATGGGGATCCATAATAAACCCCAGGAAGAGTAGCTGCTGCCTTGGCTAACGGGGATCCATAATAAACCCCAGGAAGAGTAGCTGCTGCCTCGGCAGGAACTACTGGGGATCCATAATAAACCCAAGGAAGAGTAGCTGCTGTCTTGGCAGGAACTAGCGGGGATCCATAATAAACCCCAGGAAGAGTAGCTGCTGCCTTGGCAGGTACTAACGGGGATCCATAATAAACCCCAGGAAGAGTAGCTGCTGCCTTGGCAGGAACTAATTGGGATCCATAATAAACCCCAGGAAGAGTAGCTGCTGCCTTGGTAGGAACTAATGGGGATCCATAATAAACCCCAGGAAGAGTAGCTGCTGCCTTGTCAGGAACTACTGGGGATCCATAATAAACCCCTGGAAGAGCAGCTGCTGCCTTGGCAGGTACTAACGGGGATCCATAATAAACCCCAGGAAGAGTAGCTGCTGCCTTGGCAGGAACTAATTGGGATCCATAATAAACCCCAGGAAGAGTAGCTGCTGCCTTGGTAGGAACTAATGGGGATCCATAATAAACCCCAGGAAGAGTAGCTGCTGCCTTGGCAGGAACTACTGGGGATCCATAATAAACCCCTGGAAGAGCAGCTGCTGCCTCGGCAGGAACTAATGGGGATCCATAATAAATCCCAGGAAGAGTAGCTGCTGCCTCGGCAGGAACTAATGGGGATCCATAATAAACCCCAGGAAGAGTAGCTGCTGCCTCGGCAGGAACTAATGGGTATCCATAATAAACCCCAGGAAGAGTAGCTGCTGCCTTGGCTAATGGGGATCAATATTAAACCCCAGGAAGAGTAGCAGCTGCCTCGGCAGGAACTACTGGGGATCCATAATAAACCCCAGGAAGAGTAGCTGCTGCCTCGGCAGGAACTAATGGGGATCCATAATAAACCAAAGGAAGAGTAGCTGCTGCCTTGGCAGGAACTAATGGGGATCCATAATAAACCCCAGGAAGAGTAGCTGCTGCCGTGGCAGGAACTAATGGGGATCCATAATAAACCCAAGGAAGAGTAGCTGCTGCATTGGCAGGAACTAATGGGGATCCATAATAAACCCCAGGAAGAGTAGCTGCTGCCTCTGCAGTAACTAATTGGGATCCATAATAAACCCAAGGAAGAGTAGCTGCTGCCTCGGCAGGAACTAATGGGGATCCATAATAAACCCCAGGAAGAGTAGCTGCTGCCTCGGCAGGAACTAATGGGGATCCATAATAAACCCCAGGAAGAGTAGCTGCTGCCTTGGCTAATGGGGATCCATAATAAACCCAAGGAAGAGTAGCTGCTGCCGTGGCAGGAACTAATGGGGATCCATAATAAACCCAAGAGTAGCTGCTGCATTGGCAGGAACTAATGGGGATCCATAATAAACCCAAGGAAGAGTAGCTGCTGCCTCGGCAGGAACTAATGGGGATCCATAATAAACCCCAGGAAGAGTAGCTGCTGCCTCAGCAGGAACTAATGGGGATCCATAATAAACCCCAGGAAGAGTAGCTGCTGCCTTGGCAGGAACTAATGGGGATCCATAATAAACCCCAGGAAGAGTAGCTGCTGCCTCAGCAGGAACTAATGGGGATCCATAATAAACCCCAGGAAGAGTAGCTGCTGCCTTGGCTAATGGGGATCCATAATAAACCCAAGGAAGAGTAGCTGCTGCCTCGGCAGGACCTACTGGGGATCCATAATAAACCCCAGGAAGAGTAGCTGCTGCCTTGGCAGGAACTAATGGGGATCCATAATAAACCCCCAGGAAGAGTAGCTGCTGCCTCGGCAGGAACTAATGGGGATCCATAATAAACCCCAGGAAGCGTAGCTGCTGCCTTGGCAGGAACTAATGGGGATCCATAATAAACCCCAGGAAGAGTAGCTGCTGCCTTGGTAGGAACTAATGGGGATCCACAATAAACCCCAGGAAGAGTAGCTGCTGCCTTGGCAGGAACTAATTGGGATCCATAATAAACCCCAGGAAGAGTAGCTGCTGCCTTGGTAGGAACTAATGGGGATCCACAATAAACCCCAGGAAGAGTAGCTGCTGCCTTGGCAGGAACTAATTGGGATCCATAACAAACCCCAGGAAGAGTAGCTGCTGTCTTGGCAGGAACTAGCGGGGATCCATAATAAACCCCAGGAAGAGTAGCTGCTGCCTTGGCAGGTACTAACGGGGATCCATAATAAACCCCAGGAAGAGTAGCTGCTGCCTTGGCAGGAACTAATTGGGATCCATAATAAACCCCAGGAAGAGTAGCTGCTGCCTTGGTAGGAACTAATGGGGATCCACAATAAACCCCAGGAAGAGTAGCTGCTGCCTTGGCAGGAACTACTGGGGATCCATAATAAACCCCAGAAAGAGTAGCTGCTGCCTTGGCAGGAACTAATGGGGATCCATAATAAACCCCAGGAAGAGTAGATGCTGCCTCGGCAGGAACTACAGGGATCCATAATAAACCCCAGGAAGAGTAGCTGTTGTCTTGGCAGGAACTAACGGGGATCCATAATAAACCCCGGGAAGAGTAGCTGCTCCCTCGGCAGGAACTAACGGGGATCCATAATAAACCCCAGGAAGGGTAGCTGCTGCCTTGGCAGGAACAAATGGGGATCCATAATAAACCCCAGGAAGAGTAGCTGCTCCCTCGGCAGGAACAACTGGGGATCCATAATAAACCCCAGGAAGAGTAGCTGCTGCCTCGACAGGAACTAATGGGGATCCATAATAAACCCCAGGAAGAGTAGCTGCTCCCTCGGCAGGAACTAACGGGGATCCATAATAAACCCCAGGAAGAGTAGCTGCTGCCTCGACAGGAACTACTGGGATCCATAATAAACCCCAGGAAGAGTAGCTGCTGCCTCGGCAGGAACTAATGGGGATCCATAATAAACCCCAGGAAGAGTAGCTGCTGCCGTGGCAGGAACTAATGGGGATCCATAATAAACCCAAGAGTAGCTGCTGCATTGGCAGGAACTAATGGGGATCCATAATAAACCCAAGGAAGAGTAGCTGCTGCCTCGGCAGGAACTAATGGGGATCCATAATAAACCCCAGGAAGAGTAGCTGCTGCCTCAGCAGGAACTAATGGGGATCCATAATAAACCCCAGGAAGAGTAGCTGCTGACTTGGCTAATGGGGATCCATAATAAACCCAAGGAAGAGTAGCTGCTGCCTCGGCAGGACCTACTGGGGATCCATAATAAACCCCAGGAAGAGTAGCTGCTGCCTTGGCAGGAACTAATGGGGATCCATAATAAACCCCAGGAAGAGTAGCTGCTGCCTCAGCAGGAACTAATGGGGATCCATAATAAACCCCAGGAAGAGTAGCTGCTGCCTTGGCTAATGGGGATCCATAATAAACCCAAGGAAGAGTAGCTGCTGCCTCGGCAGGACCTACTGGGGATCCATAATAAACCCCAGGAAGAGTAGCTGCTGCCTTGGCAGGAACTAATGGGGATCCATAATAAACCCCAGGAAGAGTAGCTGCTGCCTCGGCAGGAACTAATGGGGATCCATAATAAACCAAAGGAAGAGTAGCTGCTGCCTCAGCAGGAACTAATGGGGATCCATAATAAACCCCAGGAAGAGTAGCTGCTGCCTCGGCAGGAACTAATGGGGATCCATAATAAACCCAAGGAAGAGTAGCTGCTGCCTTGGCTAACGGGGATCCATAATAAACCCAAGGAAGAGTAGCTGCTGCCTTGGCTAACGGGGATCCATAATTAACCCCAGGAAGAGTAGCTGCTGCCTCGGCAGGAACTAATGGGGATCCATAATAAACCCCAGGAAGAGTAGCTGCTGCCTTGGCTAACGGGGATCCATAATAAACCCCAGGAAGAGTAGCTGCTGCCTTGGCTAATGGGGATCCATAATAAACCCAAGGAAGAGTAGCTGCTGCCTCGGCAGGACCTACTGGGGATCCATAATAAACCCCAGGAAGAGTAGCTGCTGCCTTGGCAGGAACTAATGGGGATCCATAATAAACCCCAGGAAGAGTAGCTGCTGCCTCGGCAGGAACTAATGGGGATCCATAATAAACCAAAGGAAGAGTAGCTGCTGCCTCAGCAGGAACTAATGGGGATCCATAATAAACCCCAGGAAGAGTAGCTGCTGCCTCGGCAGGAACTAATGGGGATCCATAATAAACCCAAGGAAGAGTAGCTGCTGCCTTGGCTAACGGGGATCCATAATAAACCCAAGGAAGAGTAGCTGCTGCCTTGGCTAACGGGGATCCATAATTAACCCCAGGAAGAGTAGCTGCTGCCTCGGCAGGAACTAATGGGGATCCATAATAAACCCCAGGAAGAGTAGCTGCTGCCTTGGCTAACGGGGATCCATAATAAACCCCAGGAAGAGTAGCTGCTGCCTCGGCAGGAACTACTGGGGATCCATAATAAACCCAAGGAAGAGTAGCTGCTGTCTTGGCAGGAACTAGCGGGGATCCATAATAAACCCCAGGAAGAGTAGCTGCTGCCTTGGCAGGTACTAATGGGGATCCATAATAAACCCCAGGAAGAGTAGCTGCTGCCTTGGCAGGAACTAATTGGGATCCATAATAAACCCCAGGAAGAGTAGCTGCTGCCTTGGTAGGAACTAATGGGGATCCACAATAAACCCCAGGAAGAGTAGCTGCTGCCTTGGCAGGAACTACTGGGGATCCATAATAAACCCCAGGAAGAGCAGCTGCTGCCTCGGCAGGAACTAATGGGGATCCATAATAAACCCCAGGAAGAGTAGCTGCTGCCTCGGCAGGAACTAATGGGGATCCATAATAAACCCCAGGAAGAGTAGCTGCTGCCTCGGCAGGAACTAATGGGGATCCATAATAAACCCCAGGAAGAGTAGCTGCTGCCTCGGCAGGACCTACTGGGGATCCATAATAAACCCAAGGAAGAGTAGCTGCTGCCTTGGCTAATGGGGATCCATAATAAACCCCAGGAAGAGTAGCTGCAGCCTTGGCAGGAACTAATGGGGATCCATAATAAACACCAGAAAGAGTAGCTGCTGCCTTGGCAGGAACTAATGGGGATCCAGAATAAACCCCAGGAAGAGTAGCTGCTGCCTTGGCAGGAACTAATGGGGATCCATAATAAACCCCAGGGGAGTAGATGCTGCCTCGGCAGGAACTACAGGGATCCATAATAAACCCCAGGAAGAGTAGCTGTTGTCTTGGCAGGAACTAACGGGGATCCATAATAAACCCCGGGAAGAGTAGCTGCTCCCTCGGCAGGAACTAACGGGGATCCATAATAAACCCCAGGAAGGGTAGCTGCTGCCTTGGCAGGAACAAATGGGGATCCATAATAAACCCCAGAAAGAGTAGCTGCTCCCTCGGCAGGAACAACTGGGGATCCATAATAAACCCCAGGAAGAGTAGCTGCTGCCTCGACAGGAACTACTGGGGATCCATAATAAACCCCAGGAAGAGTAGCTGCTGCCTCGGCAGGAACTAATGGGGATCCATAATAAACCCCAGGAAGAGTAGCTGCTGCCGTGGCAGGAACTAATGGGGATCCATAATAAACCCAAGAGTAGCTGCTGCACTGGCAGGAACTAATGGGGATCCATAATAAACCCCAGGAAGAGTAGCTGCTGCCTCGGCAGGAACTAATGGGGATCCATAATAAACCCCAGGACGAGTAGCTGCTGCCTCAGCAGGAACTAATGGGGATCCATAATAAACCCCAGGAAGAGTAGCTGCTGCCTTGGCTAATGGGGATCCATAATAAACCCAAGGAAGAGTAGCTGCTGCCTCGGCAGGAACTAATGGGGATCCATAATAAACCCAAGGAAGAGTAGCTGCTGCCTCGGCAGGAACTAATGGGGATCCATAATAAACCCCAGGACGAGTAGCTGCTGCCTCAGCAGGAACTAATGGGGATCCATAATAAACCCCAGGAAGAGTAGCTGCTGCCTTGGCTAATGGGGATCCATAATAAACCCAAGGAAGAGTAGCTGCTGCCTCGGCAGGACCTACTGGGGATCCATAATAAACCCCAGGAAGAGTAGCTGCTGCCTTGGCAGGAACTAATGGGGATCCATAATAAACCCCAGGAAGAGTAGCTGCTACCTCGGCAGGAACTAATGCGGATCCATAATAAACCCCAGGAAGAGTAGCTACTGCCTCGGCAGGAACTACTGGGGATCCATAATAAACCCCAGGAAGAGTAGCTGCTGCCTTGGCAGGAACTAATGGGGCTCCATAATAAACCCCAGGAAGCGTAGCTGCTGCCTTGGCAGGAACTAATGGGGATCCTTAATAAACCCCAGGAAGAGTAGCTGCTGCCTTGGATAATGGGGATCCATAATAAACCAAAGGAAGAGTAGCTGCTGCCTCGGCAGGAACTAATGGGGATCCATAATAAACCCCAGGAAGAGTAGCTGCTGCCTTGGCAGGAACTAATGGGGATCCATAATAAACCCAAGGAAGAGTAGCTGCTGCCTTGGCTAACGGGGATCCATAATGAACCCCAGGAAGAGTAGCTGCTGCCTCGGCAGGAACTAATGGGGATCCATAATAAACCCAAGGAAGAGTAGCTGCTGCCTTGGCTAACGGGGATCCATAATAAACCCAAGGAAGAGTAGCTGCTGCCTTGGCTAACGGGGATCCAAAATGAACCCCAGGAAGAGTAGCTGCTGCCTCGGCAGGAACTAATGGGGATCCATAATAAACCCCAGGAAGAGTGGCTGCTGCCTTGGCTAACGGGGATCCATAATAAACCCCAGGAAGAGTAGCTGCTGCCTCGGCAGGAACTACTGGGGATCCATAATAAACCTAAGGAAGAGTAGCTGCTGGCTTGGCAGGAACCAGCGGGGATCCATAATAAACCCCAGGAAGAGTAGCTGCTGCCTTGGCAGGTACTAACGGGGATCCATAATAAACCCCAGGAAGAGTAGCTGCTGCCTTGGCAGGAACTAATTGGGATCCATAATAAACCCCAGGAAGAGTAGCTGCTGCCTTGGTAGGAACTAATGGGGATACATAATAAACCCCAGGAAGAGTAGCTGCTGCCTTGGCAGGAACTACTGGGGATCCATAATAAACCCCAGGAAGAGCAGCTGCTGCCTCGGCAGGAACTAATGGGGATCCATAATAAACCCCAGGAAGAGTAGCTGCTGCCTCAGCAGGAACTAATGGGGATCCATAATAAACCCCAGGAAGAGTAGCTGCTGCCTTGGCTAATGGGGATCCATAATAAACCCAAGGAAGAGTAGCTGCTGCCTCGGCAGGACCTACTGGGGATCCATAATAAACCCCAGGAAGAGTAGCTGCTGCCTTGGCTAATGGGGATCCATATTAAACCCCAGGAAGAGTAGCAGCTGCCTCGGCAGGAACTACTGGGGATCCATAATAAACCCCAGGAAGAGTAGCTGCTGCCTCGGCAGGAACTAATGGGGATCCATAATAAACCCCAGGAAGGGTAGCTGCTGCCTCGGCAGGAACTAATGGGGATCCATAATAAACCCCAGGAAGAGTAGCTGCTGCCTTGGCTAATGGGGATCCATAATAAACCAAAGGAAGAGTAGCTGCTGCCTTGGCAGGAACTAATGGGGATCCATAATAAACCCCAGGAAGAGTAGCTGCTGCCGTGGCAGGAACTAATGGGGATCCATAATAAACCCAAGGAAGAGTAGCTGCTGCATTGGCAGGAACTAATGGGGATCCATAATAAACCCCAGGAAGAGTAGCTGCTGCCTCTGCAGTAACTAATTGGGATCCATAATAAACCCAAGGAAGAGTAGCTGCTGCCTCGGCAGGAACTAATGGGGATCCATAATAAACCCCAGGAAGAGTAGCTGCTGCCTCGGCAGGAACTAATGGGGATCCATAATAAACCCCAGGAAGAGTAGCTGCTGCCTTGGCTAATGGGGATCCATAATAAACCCAAGGAAGAGTAGCTGCTGCCGTGGCAGGAAGTAATGGGGATCCATAATAAACCCAAGAGTAGCTGCTGCATTGGCAGGAACTAATGGGGATCCATAATAAACCCAAGGAAGAGTAGCTGCTGCCTCCGCAGGAACTAATGGGGATCCATAATAAACCCCAGGAAGAGTAGCTGCTGCCTCAGCAGGAACTAATGGGGATCCATAATAAACCCCAGGAAGAGTAGCTGCTGCCTTGGCTAATGGGGATCCATAATAAACCCAAGGAAGAGTAGCTGCTGCCTCGGCAGGACCTACTGGGGATCCATAATAAACCCCAGGAAGAGTAGCTGCTGCCTTGGCAGGAACTAATGGGGATCCATAATAAACCCCAGGAAGAGTAGCTGCTGCCTCGGCAGGAACTAATGGGGATCCATAATAAACCCCAGGAAGAGTAGCTACTGCCTCGGCAGGAACTACTGGGGATCCATAATAAACCCCAGGAAGAGTAGCTGCTGCCTTGGCAGGAACTAATGGGGCTCCATAATAAACCCCAGGAAGCGTAGCTGCTGCCTTGGCAGGAACTAATGGGGATCCATAGTAAACCCCAGGAAGAGTAGCTGCTGCCTTGGCTAATGGGGATCCATAATAAACTAAAGGAAGAGTAGCTGCTGCCTCGGCAGGAACTAATGGTGATCCATAATAAACCCCAGGAAGAGTAGCTGCTGCCTCGGCAGGAACTAATGGGGATCCATAATAAACCCAAGGAAGAGTTGCTGCTGCCTTGGCTAACGGGGATCCATAATGAACACCAGGAAGAGTAGCTGCTGCCTCGGCAGGACCTAATGGGGATCCATAATAAACCCCAGGAAGAGTAGCTGCTGCCTTGGCTAACGGGGATCCATAATAAACCCCAGGAAGAGTAGCTGCTGCCTCGGCAGGAACTACTGGGGATCCATAATAAACCCAAGGAAGAGTAGCTGCTGTCTTGGCAGGAACTAGCGGGGATCCATAATAAACCCCAGGAAGAGTAGCTGCTGCCTTGGCAGGTACTAACGGGGATCCATAATAAACCCCAGGAAGAGTAGCTGCTGCCTTGGCAGGAACTAATTGGGATCCATAATAAACCCCAGGAAGAGTAGCTGCTGCCTTGGTAGGAACTAATGGGGATCCATAATAAACCCCAGGAAGAGTAGCTGCTGCCTTGTCAGGAACTACTGGGGATCCATAATAAACCCCTGGAAGAGCAGCTGCTGCCTTGGCAGGTACTAACGGGGATCCATAATAAACCCCAGGAAGAGTAGCTGCTGCCTTGGTAGGAACTAATGGGGATCCATAATAAACCCCAGGACGAGTAGCTGCTGCCTCAGCAGGAACTAATGGGGATCCATAATAAACCCCAGGAAGAGTAGCTGCTGCCTTGGCTAATGGGGATCCATAATAAACCCCAGGAAGAGTAGCTGCAGCCTTGGCAGGAACTAATGGGGATCCATAATAAACCCCAGGACGAGTAGCTGCTGCCTCAGCAGAAACTAATGGGGATCCATAATAAACCCCAGGAAGAGTAGCTGCTGCCTTGGCTAATGGGGATCCATAATAAACCCAAGGAAGAGTAGCTGCTGCCTCGGCAGGAACTACTGGGGATCCATAATAAACCCCAGGAAGAGTAGCTGCTGCCTCGGCAGGAACTAATGGGGATCCATAATAAACCCCAGGAAGAGTAGCTGCTGCCTCGGCAGGACCTACTGGGGATCCATAATAAACCCCAGGAAGAGTAGCTGCTGCCTCGGCAGGACCTACTGGGGATCCATAATAAACCCAAGGAAGAGTAGCTGCTGCCTTGGCTAATGGGGATCCATAATAAACCCCAGGAAGAGTAGCTGCAGCCTTGGCAGGAACTAATGGGGATCCATAATAAACACCAGAAAGAGTAGCTGCTGCCTTGGCAGGAACTAATGGGGATCCAGAATAAACCCCAGGAAGAGTAGCTGCTGCCTTGGCAGGAACTAATGGGGATCCATAATAAACCCCAGGGGAGTAGATGCTGCCTCGGCAGGAACTACAGGGATCCATAATAAACCCCAGGAAGAGTAGCTGTTGTCTTGGCAGGAACTAACGGGGATCCATAATAAACCCCGGGAAGAGTAGCTGCTCCCTCGGCAGGAACTAACGGGGATCCATAATAAACCCCAGGAAGGGTAGCTGCTGCCTTGGCAGGAACAAATGGGGATCCATAATAAACCCCAGGAAGAGTAGCTGCTCCCTCGGCAGGAACAACTGGGGATCCATAATAAACCCCAGGAAGAGTAGCTGCTGCCTCGACAGGAACTACTGGGGATCCATAATAAACCCCAGGAAGAGTAGCTGCTGCCTCGGCAGGAACTAATGGGGATCCATAATAAACCCCAGGAAGAGTAGCTGCTGCCGTGGCAGGAACTAATGGGGATCCATAATAAACCCAAGAGTAGCTGCTGCACTGGCAGGAACTAATGGGGATCCATAATAAACCCCAGGAAGAGTAGCTGCTGCCTCGGCAGGAACTAATGGGGATCCATAATAAACCCAAGGAAGAGTAGCTGCTGCCTCGGCAGGAACTAATGGGGATCCATAATAAACCCCAGGACGAGTAGCTGCTGCCTCAGCAGGAACTAATGGGGATCCATAATAAACCCCAGGAAGAGTAGCTGCTGCCTTGGCTAATGGGGATCCATAATAAACCCAAGGAAGAGTAGCTGCTGCCTCGGCAGGACCTACTGGGGATCCATAATAAACCCCAGGAAGAGTAGCTGCTGCCTTGGCAGGAACTAATGGGGATCCATAATAAACCCCAGGAAGAGTAGCTGCTACCTCGGCAGGAACTAATGCGGATCCATAATAAACCCCAGGAAGAGTAGCTACTGCCTCGGCAGGAACTACTGGGGCTCCATAATAAACCCCAGGAAGCGTAGCTGCTGCATTGGCAGGAACTAATGGGGATCCTTAATAAACCCCAGGAAGAGTAGCTGCTGCCTTGGATAATGGGGATCCATAATAAACCAAAGGAAGAGTAGCTGCTGCCTCGGCAGGAACTAATGGGGATCCATAATAAACCCCAGGAAGAGTAGCTGCTGCCTTGGCAGGAACTAATGGGGATCCATAATAAACCCAAGGAAGAGTAGCTGCTGCCTTGGCTAACGGGGATCCATAATGAACCCCAGGAAGAGTAGCTGCTGCCTCGGCAGGAACTAATGGGGATCCATAATAAACCCAAGGAAGAGTAGCTGCTGCCTTGGCTAACGGGGATCCATAATAAACCCAAGGAAGAGTAGCTGCTGCCTTGGCTAACGGGGATCCAAAATGAACCCCAGGAAGAGTAGCTGCTGCCTTGGCAGGAACTACTGGGGATCCATAATAAACCCCAGGAAGAGCAGCTGCTGCCTCGGCAGGAACTAATGGGGATCCATAATAAACCCCAGGAAGAGTAGCTGCTGCCTCAGCAGGAACTAATGGGGATCCATAATAAACCCCAGGAAGAGTGGCTGCTGCCTTGGCTAACGGGGATCCATAATAAACCCCAGGAAGAGTAGCTGCTGCCTCGGCAGGAACTACTGGGGATCCATAATAAACCTAAGGAAGAGTAGCTGCTGGCTTGGCAGGAACCAGCGGGGATCCATAATAAACCCCAGGAAGAGTAGCTGCTGCCTTGGCAGGTACTAACGGGGATCCATAATAAACCCCAGGAAGAGTAGCTGCTGCCTTGGCAGGAACTAATTGGGATCCATAATAAACCCCAGGAAGAGTAGCTGCTGCCTTGGTAGGAACTAATGGGGATACATAATAAACCCCAGGAAGAGTAGCTGCTGCCTTGGCAGGAACTACTGGGGATCCATAATAAACCCCAGGAAGAGCAGCTGCTGCCTCGGCAGGAACTAATGGGGATCCATAATAAACCCCAGGAAGAGTAGCTGCTGCCTCAGCAGGAACTAATGGGGATCCATAATAAACCCCAGGAAGAGTAGCTGCTGCCTTGGCTAATGGGGATCCATAATAAACCCAAGGAAGAGTAGCTGCTGCCTCGGCAGGACCTACTGGGGATCCATAATAAACCCCAGGAAGAGTAGCTGCTGCCTTGGCTAATGGGGATCCATATTAAACCCCAGGAAGAGTAGCAGCTGCCTCGGCAGGAACTACTGGGGATCCATAATAAACCCCAGGAAGAGTAGCTGCTGCCTCGGCAGGAACTAATGGGGATCCATAATAAACCCCAGGAAGGGTAGCTGCTGCCTCGGCAGGAACTAATGGGGATCCATAATAAACCCCAGGAAGAGTAGCTGCTGCCTTGGCTAATGGGGATCCATAATAAACCAAAGGAAGAGTAGCTGCTGCCTTGGCAGGAACTAATGGGGATCCATAATAAACCCCAGGAAGAGTAGCTGCTGCCGTGGCAGGAACTAATGGGGATCCATAATAAACCCAAGGAAGAGTAGCTGCTGCATTGGCAGGAACTAATGGGGATCCATAATAAACCCCAGGAAGAGTAGCTGCTGCCTCTGCAGTAACTAATTGGGATCCATAATAAACCCAAGGAAGAGTAGCTGCTGCCTCGGCAGGAACTAATGGGGATCCATAATAAACCCCAGGAAGAGTAGCTGCTGCCTCGGCAGGAACTAATGGGGATCCATAATAAACCCCAGGAAGAGTAGCTGCTGCCTTGGCTAATGGGGATCCATAATAAACCCAAGGAAGAGTAGCTGCTGCCGTGGCAGGAAGTAATGGGGATCCATAATAAACCCAAGAGTAGCTGCTGCATTGGCAGGAACTAATGGGGATCCATAATAAACCCAAGGAAGAGTAGCTGCTGCCTCCACAGGAACTAATGGGGATCCATAATAAACCCCAGGAAGAGTAGCTGCTGCCTCAGCAGGAACTAATGGGGATCCATAATAAACCCCAGGAAGAGTAGCTGCTGCCTTGGCTAATGGGGATCCATAATAAACCCAAGGAAGAGTAGCTGCTGCCTCGGCAGGACCTACTGGGGATCCATAATAAACCCCAGGAAGAGTAGCTGCTGCCTTGGCAGGAACTAATGGGGATCCATAATAAACCCCAGGAAGAGTAGCTGCTGCCTCGGCAGGAACTAATGGGGATCCATAATAAACCCCAGGAAGAGTAGCTACTGCCTCGGCAGGAACTACTGGGGATCCATAATAAACCCCAGGAAGAGTAGCTGCTGCCTTGGCAGGAACTAATGGGGCTCCATAATAAACCCCAGGAAGCGTAGCTGCTGCCTTGGCAGGAACTAATGGGGATCCATAGTAAACCCCAGGAAGAGTAGCTGCTGCCTTGGCTAATGGGGATCCATAATAAACCAAAGGAAGAGTAGCTGCTGCCTCGGCAGGAACTAATGGTGATCCATAATAAACCCCAGGAAGAGTAGCTGCTGCCTCGGCAGGAACTAATGGGGATCCATAATAAACCCAAGGAAGAGTTGCTGCTGCCTTGGCTAACGGGGATCCATAATGAACACCAGGAAGAGTAGCTGCTGCCTCGGCAGGACCTAATGGGGATCCATAATAAACCCCAGGAAGAGTAGCTGCTGCCTTGGCTAACGGGGGTCCATAATAAACCCCAGGAAGAGTAGCTGCTGCCTCGGCAGGAACTACTGGGGATCCATAATAAACCCAAGGAAGAGTAGCTGCTGTCTTGGCAGGAACTAGCGGGGATCCATAATAAACCCCAGGAAGAGTAGCTGCTGCCTTGGCAGGTACTAACGGGGATCCATAATAAACCCCAGGAAGAGTAGCTGCTGCCTTGGTAGGAACTAATGGGGATCCATAATAAACCCCAGGAAGAGTAGCTGCTGCCTTGTCAGGAACTACTGGGGATCCATAATAAACCCCTGGAAGAGCAGCTGCTGCCTTGGCAGGTACTAACGGGGATCCATAATAAACCCCAGGAAGAGTAGCTGCTGCCTTGGCAGGAACTAATTGGGATCCATAATAAACCCCAGGAAGAGTAGCTGCTGCCTTGGTAGGAACTAATGGGGATCCATAATAAACCCCAGGAAGAGTAGCTGCTGCCTCGGCAGGAACTAATGGGTATCCATAATAAACCCCAGGAAGAGTAGCTGCTGCCTTGGCTAATGGGGATCAATATTAAACCCCAGGAAGAGTAGCAGCTGCCTCGGCAGGAACTACTGGGGATCCATAATAAACCCCAGGAAGAGTAGCTGCTGCCTCGGCAGGAACTAATGGGTATCCATAATAAACCCCAGGAAGAGTAGCTGCTGCCTTGGCTAATGGGGATCAATATTAAACCCCAGGAAGAGTAGCAGCTGCCTCGGCAGGAACTACTGGGGATCCATAATAAACCCCAGGAAGAGTAGCTGCTGCCTCGGCAGGAACTAATGGGGATCCATAATAAACCAAAGGAAGAGTAGCTGCTGCCTTGGCAGGAACTAATGGGGATCCATAATAAACCCCAGGAAGAGTAGCTGCTGCCGTGGCAGGAACTAATGGGGATCCATAATAAACCCAAGGAAGAGTAGCTGCTGCATTGGCAGGAACTAATGGGGATCCATAATAAACCCCAGGAAGAGTAGCTGCTGCCTCTGCAGTAACTAATTGGGATCCATAATAAACCCAAGGAAGAGTAGCTGCTGCCTCGGCAGGAACTAATGGGGATCCATAATAAACCCCAGGAAGAGTAGCTGCTGCCTCGGCAGGAACTAATGGGGATCCATAATAAACCCCAGGAAGAGTAGCTGCTGCCTTGGCTAATGGGGATCCATAATAAACCCAAGGAAGAGTAGCTGCTGCCGTGGCAGGAAGTAATGGGGATCCATAATAAACCCAAGAGTAGCTGCTGCATTGGCAGGAACTAATGGGGATCCATAATAAACCCAAGGAAGAGTAGCTGCTGCCTCCGCAGGAACTAATGGGGATCCATAATAAACCCCAGGAAGAGTAGCTGCTGCCTCAGCAGGAACTAATGGGGATCCATAATAAACCCCAGGAAGAGTAGCTGCTGCCTTGGCTAATGGGGATCCATAATAAACCCAAGGAAGAGTAGCTGCTGCCTCGGCAGGACCTACTGGGGATCCATAATAAACCCCAGGAAGAGTAGCTGCTGCCTTGGCAGGAACTAATGGGGATCCATAATAAACCCCAGGAAGAGTAGCTGCTGCCTCGGCAGGAACTAATGGGGATCCATAATAAACCCCAGGAAGAGTAGCTACTGCCTCGGCAGGAACTACTGGAGATCCATAATAAACCCCAGGAAGAGTAGCTGCTGCCTTGGCAGGAACTAATGGGGCTCCATAATAAACCCCAGGAAGCGTAGCTGCTGCCTTGGCAGGAACTAATGGGGATCCATAGTAAACCCCAGGAAGAGTAGCTGCTGCCTTGGCTAATGGGGATCCATAATAAACCAAAGGAAGAGTAGCTGCTGCCTCGGCAGGAACTAATGGTGATCCATAATAAACCCCAGGAAGAGTAGCTGCTGCCTCGGCAGGAACTAATGGGGATCCATAATAAACCCAAGGAAGAGTTGCTGCTGCCTTGGCTAACGGGGATCCATAATGAACACCAGGAAGAGTAGCTGCTGCCTCGGCAGGACCTAATGGGGATCCATAATAAACCCCAGGAAGAGTAGCTGCTGCCTTGGCTAACGGGGATCCATAATAAACCCCAGGAAGAGTAGCTGCTGCCTCGGCAGGAACTACTGGGGATCCATAATAAACCCAAGGAAGAGTAGCTGCTGTCTTGGCAGGAACTAGCGGGGATCCATAATAAACCCCAGGAAGAGTAGCTGCTGCCTTGGCAGGTACTAACGGGGATCCATAATAAACCCCAGGAAGAGTAGCTGCTGCCTTGGCAGGAACTAATTGGGATCCATAATAAACCCCAGGAAGAGTAGCTGCTGCCTTGGCTAATGGGGATCAATATTAAACCCCAGGAAGAGTAGCAGCTGCCTCGGCAGGAACTACTGGGGATCCATAATAAACCCCAGGAAGAGTAGCTGCTGCCTCGGCAGGAACTAATGGGGATCCATAATAAACCAAAGGAAGAGTAGCTGCTGCCTTGGCAGGAACTAATGGGGATCCATAATAAACCCCAGGAAGAGTAGCTGCTGCCGTGGCAGGAACTAATGGGGATCCATAATAAACCCAAGGAAGAGTAGCTGCTGCATTGGCAGGAACTAATGGGGATCCATAATAAACCCCAGGAAGAGTAGCTGCTGCCTCTGCAGTAACTAATTGGGATCCATAATAAACCCAAGGAAGAGTAGCTGCTGCCTCGGCAGGAACTAATGGGGATCCATAATAAACCCCAGGAAGAGTAGCTGCTGCCTCGGCAGGAACTAATGGGGATCCATAATAAACCCCAGGAAGAGTAGCTGCTGCCTTGGCTAATGGGGATCCATAATAAACCCAAGGAAGAGTAGCTGCTGCCGTGGCAGGAAGTAATGGGGATCCATAATAAACCCAAGAGTAGCTGCTGCATTGGCAGGAACTAATGGGGATCCATAATAAACCCAAGGAAGAGTAGCTGCTGCCTCCGCAGGAACTAATGGGGATCCATAATAAACCCCAGGAAGAGTAGCTGCTGCCTCAGCAGGAACTAATGGGGATCCATAATAAACCCCAGGAAGAGTAGCTGCTGCCTTGGCTAATGGGGATCCATAATAAACCCAAGGAAGAGTAGCTGCTGCCTCGGCAGGACCTACTGGGGATCCATAATAAACCCCAGGAAGAGTAGCTGCTGCCTTGGCAGGAACTAATGGGGATCCATAATAAACCCCAGGAAGAGTAGCTGCTGCCTCGGCAGGAACTAATGGGGATCCATAATAAACCCCAGGAAGAGTAGCTACTGCCTCGGCAGGAACTACTGGAGATCCATAATAAACCCCAGGAAGAGTAGCTGCTGCCTTGGCAGGAACTAATGGGGCTCCATAATAAACCCCAGGAAGCGTAGCTGCTGCCTTGGCAGGAACTAATGGGGATCCATAGTAAACCCCAGGAAGAGTAGCTGCTGCCTTGGCTAATGGGGATCCATAATAAACCAAAGGAAGAGTAGCTGCTGCCTCGGCAGGAACTAATGGTGATCCATAATAAACCCCAGGAAGAGTAGCTGCTGCCTCGGCAGGAACTAATGGGGATCCATAATAAACCCAAGGAAGAGTTGCTGCTGCCTTGGCTAACGGGGATCCATAATGAACACCAGGAAGAGTAGCTGCTGCCTCGGCAGGACCTAATGGGGATCCATAATAAACCCCAGGAAGAGTAGCTGCTGCCTTGGCTAACGGGGATCCATAATAAACCCCAGGAAGAGTAGCTGCTGCCTCGGCAGGAACTACTGGGGATCCATAATAAACCCAAGGAAGAGTAGCTGCTGTCTTGGCAGGAACTAGCGGGGATCCATAATAAACCCCAGGAAGAGTAGCTGCTGCCTTGGCAGGTACTAACGGGGATCCATAATAAACCCCAGGAAGAGTAGCTGCTGCCTTGGCAGGAACTAATTGGGATCCATAATAAACCCCAGGAAGAGTAGCTGCTGCCTTGGTAGGAACTAATGGGGATCCATAATAAACCCCAGGAAGAGTAGCTGCTGCCTTGGCAGGAACTACTGGGGATCCATAATAAACCCCTGGAAGAGCAGCTGCTGCCTCGGCAGGAACTAATGGGGATCCATAATAAACCCCAGGAAGAGTAGCTGCTGCCTCGGCAGGAACTAATGGGAATCCATAATAAACCCCAGGAAGGGTAGCTGCTGCCTCGGCAGGAACTAATGGGGATCCATAATAAACCCCAGGAAGAGTAGCTGCTGCCTTGGCTAATGGGGATCCATAATAAACCCCAGGAAGAGTAGCTGCTGCATTGGCTAATGGGGATCCATAATAAACCCAAGGAAGAGTAGCTGCTGCCTCGGCAGGACCTACTGGGGATCCATAATAAACCCCAGGAAGAGTAGCTGCTGCCTTGGCTAATGGGGATCCATAATAAACCCCAGGAAGAGTAGCTGCTGCCTCGGCAGGAACTACAGGGATCCATAATAAACCCCAGGAAGAGTAGCTGTTGTCTTGGCAGGAACTAACGGGGATCCATAATAAACCCCAGGAAGAGTAGCTGCTGTCTTGGCAGGAACTAACGGGGATCCATAATAAACCCCAGGAAGGGTAGCTGCTGCCTTGGCAGGAACAAATGGGGATCCATAATAAACCCCAGGAAGAGTAGCTGCTCTCTCGGCAGGAACAACTGGGGATCCATAATAAACCCCAGGAAGAGTAGCTGCTGCCTCGACAGGAACTACTGGGGATCCATAATAAACCCCAGGAAGAGTAGCTGCTGCCTCGGCAGGAACTAATGGGGATCCATAATAAACCCCAGGAAGAGTAGCTGCTGCCGTGGCAGGAACTAATGGGGATCCATAATAAACACAAGAGTAGCTGCTGCATTGGCAGGAACTAATGGGGATCCATAATAAACCCCAGGAAGAGTAGCTGCTGCCTCGGCAGGAACTAATGGGGATCCATAATAAACCCAAGGAAGAGTAGCTGCTGCCTCGGCAGGAACTAATTTGGGATCCATAATAAACCCCAGGAAGAGTAGCTGCTGCCTCAGCAGGAACTAAAGGGGATCCATAATAAACCCCAGGAAGAGTAGCTGCTGCCTTGGCTAATGGGGATCCATAATAAACCCAAGGAAGAGTAGCTGCTGCCTCGGCAGGACCTACTGGGGATCCATAATAAACCCCAGGAAGAGTAGCTGCTGCCTTGGCAGGAACTAATGGGGATCCATAATAAACCCCAGGAAGAGTAGCTGCTGCCTCGGCAGGAACTAATGGGGATCCATAATAAACCCCAGGAAGAGTAGCTACTGCCTCGGCAGGAACTACTGGGGATCCATAATAAACCCCAGGAAGAGTAGCTGCTGCCTTGGCAGGAACTAATGGGGCTCCATAATAAACCCCAGGAAGCGTAGCTGCTGCCTTGGCATGAACTAATGGGGATCCATAATAAACCCCAGGAAGAGTAGCTGCTGTCTTGGCTAATGGGGATCCATAATAAACCAAAGGAAGAGTAGCTGCTGCCTCGGCAGGACCTACTGGGGATCCATAATAAACCCCAGGAAGAGTAGCTGCTGCCTTGGCTAATGGGGATCCATAATTCACCCCAGGAAGAGTAGCTGCTGCCTTGGCAGGAACTAATGGGGATCCATAATAAACCCCAGGAAGAGTAGCTGCTGCCTCGGCAGGAACTAATGTAGATCCATAATAAACCCCAGGAAGAGTAGCTGCTGCCTCGGCAGGAACTAATGGGGATCCATAATGAACCCCAGGAAGAGTAGCTGCTGCCTTGGCTAATGGGAATCCATAATAAACCTAAGGAAGAGTAGCTGCTGCCTCGGCAGGAACTAATGGGGATCCATAATAAACCCCAGGAAGAGTAGCTGCTGCCTTGGCTAATGGGGATCCATAATAAACCCAAGGAAGAGTAGCTGCTGCCTCGGCAGGACCTACTGGGGATCCATAATAAACCCCAGGAAGAGTAGCTGCTGCCTTGGCAGGAACTAATGGGGATCCATGATAAACCCCAGGAAGAGTAGCTGCTGCCTCGGCAGGAACTAATGGGGATCCATAATAAACCCCAGGAAGAGTAGCTACTGCCTCGGCAGGAACTACTGGGGATCCATAATAAACCCCAGGAAGAGTAGCTGCTGCCTTGGCAGGAACTAATGGGGCTCCATAATAAACCCCAGGAAGCGTAGCTGCTGCCTTGGCATGAACTAATGGGGATCCATAATAAACCCCAGGAAGAGTAGCTGCTGCCTTGGCTAATGGGGATCCATAATAAACCAAAGGAAGAGTAGCTGCTGCCTCGGCAGGACCTACTGGGGATCCATAATAAACCCCAGGAAGAGTAGCTGCTGCCTTGGCTAATGGGGATCCATAATACACCCCAGGAAGAGTAGCTGCTGCCTTGGCAGGAACTAATGGGGATCCATAATAAACCCCAGGAAGAGTAGCTGCTGCCTCGGCAGGAACTAATGGAGATCCATAATAAACCCCAGGAAGAGTAGCTGCTGCCTCGGCAGGAACTAATGGGGATCCATAATGAACCCCAGGAAGAGTAGCTGCTGCGTTGGCTAATGGGGATCCAAAATAAACCCAAGGAAGAGTAGCTGCTGCCTCGGCAGGACCTACTGGGGATCCATAATAAACCCCAGGAAGAGTAGCTGCTGCCTTGGCAGGAACTAATGGGGATCCATAATAAACCCCAGGAAGAGTAGCTGCTGCCTCGGCAGGAACTAATGGGGATCCATAATAAACCCCAGGAAGAGTAGCTACTGCCTCGGCAGGAACTACTGGGGATCCATAATAAACCCCAGGAAGAGTAGCTGCTGCCTTGGCAGGAACTAATGGGGCTCCATAATAAACCCCAGGAAGCGTAGCTGCTGCCTTGGCATGAACTAATGGGGATCCATAATAAACCCCAGGAAGAGTAGCTGCTGCCTTGGCTAATGGGGATCCATAATAAACCAAAGGAAGAGTAGCTGCTGCCTCGGCAGGACCTACTGGGGATCCATAATAAACCCCAGGAAGAGTAGCTGCTGCCTTGGCTAATGGGGATCCATAATACACCCCAGGAAGAGTAGCTGCTGCCTTGGCAGGAACTAATGGGGATCCATAATAAACCCCAGGAAGAGTAGCTGCTGCCTCGGCAGGAACTAATGGAGATCCATAATAAACCCCAGGAAGAGTAGCTGCTGCCTCGGCAGGAACTAATGGGGATCCATAATGAACCCCAGGAAGAGTAGCTGCTGCGTTGGCTAATGGGGATCCATAATAAACCCAAGGAAGAGTAGCTGCTGCCTCGGCAGGACCTACTGGGGATCCATAATAAACCCCAGGAAGAGTAGCTGCTGCCTTGGCAGGAACTAATGGGGATCCATAATAAACCCCAGGAAGAGTAGCTGCTGCCTCGGCAGGAACTAATGGGGATCCATAATAAACCCCAGGAAGAGTAGCTACTGCCTCGGCAGGAACTACTGGGGATCCATAATAAACCCCAGGAAGAGTAGCTGCTGCCTTGGCAGGAACTAATGGGGCTCCATAATAAACCCCAGGAAGCGTAGCTGCTGCCTTGGCATGAACTAATGGGGATCCATAATAAACCCCAGGAAGAGTAGCTGCTGCCTTGGCTAATGGGGATCCATAATAAACCAAAGGAAGAGTAGCTGCTGCCTCTGCAGGACCTACTGGGGATCCATAATAAACCCCAGGAAGAGTAGCTGCTGCCTTGGCTAATGGGGATCCATAATACACCCCAGGAAGAGTAGCTGCTGCCTCGGCAGGAACTAATGGGGATCCATAATAAACCCCAGGAAGAGTAGCTGCTGCCTCGGCAGGAACTAATGGAGATCCATAATAAACCCCAGGAAGAGTAGCTGCTGCCTCGGCAGGAACTAATGGGGATCCATAATGAACCCCAGGAAGAGTAGCTGCTGCCTTGGCTAATGGGAATCCATAATAAACCTAAGGAAGAGTAGCTGCTGCCTCGTCAGGAACTAATGGGGATCCATAATAAACCCCAGGAAGAGTAGCTGCTGCCTCGGCAGGAACTAATGGGGATCCATAATAAACCCCAGGAAGAGTAGCTACTGCCTCGGCAGGAACTACTGGGGATCCATAATAAACCCCAGGAAGAGTAGCTGCTGCCTTGGCAGGAACTAATGGGGCTCCATAATAAACCCCAGGAAGCGTAGCTGCTGCCTTGGCATGAACTAATGGGGATCCATAATAAACCCCAGGAAGAGTAGCTGCTGTCTTGGCTAATGGGGATCCATAATAAACCAAAGGAAGAGTAGCTGCTGCCTCGGCAGGACCTACTGGGGATCCATAATAAACCCCAGGAAGAGTAGCTGCTGCCTTGGCTAATGGGGATCCATAATTCACCCCAGGAAGAGTAGCTGCTGCCTTGGCAGGAACTAATGGGGATCCATAATAAACCCCAGGAAGAGTAGCTGCTGCCTCGGCAGGAACTAATGTAGATCCATAATAAACCCCAGGAAGAGTAGCTGCTGCCTCGGCAGGAACTAATGGGGATCCATAATGAACCCCAGGAAGAGTAGCTGCTGCCTTGGCTAATGGGAAACCATAATAAACCTAAGGAAGAGTAGCTGCTGCCTCGGCAGGAACTAATGGGGATCCATAATAAACCCCAGGAAGAGTAGCTGCTGCCTTGGCTAATGGGGATCCATAATAAACCCAAGGAAGAGTAGCTGCTGCCTCGGCAGGACCTACTGGGGATCCATAATAAACCCCAGGAAGAGTAGCTGCTGCCTTGGCAGGAACTAATGGGGATCCATGATAAACCCCAGGAAGAGTAGCTGCTGCCTCGGCAGGAACTAATGGGGATCCATAATAAACCCCAGGAAGAGTAGCTACTGCCTCGGCAGGAACTACTGGGGATCAATAATAAACCCCAGGAAGAGTAGCTGCTGCCTTGGCAGGAACTAATGGGGCTCCATAATAAACCCCAGGAAGCGTAGCTGCTGCCTTGGCATGAACTAATGGGGATCCATAATAAACCCCAGGAAGAGTAGCTGCTGCCTTGGCTAATGGGGATCCATAATAAACCAAAGGAAGAGTAGCTGCTGCCTCGGCAGGACCTACTGGGGATCCATAATAAACCCCAGGAAGAGTAGCTGCTGCCTTGGCTAATGGGGATCCATAATACACCCCAGGAAGAGTAGCTGCTGCCTTGGCAGGAACTAATGGGGATCCATAATAAACCCCAGGAAGAGTAGCTGCTGCCTCGGCAGGAACTAATGGAGATCCATAATAAACCCCAGGAAGAGTAGCTGCTGCCTCGGCAGGAACTAATGGGGATCCATAATGAACCCCAGGAAGAGTAGCTGCTGCGTTGGCTAATGGGGATCCATAATAAACCCAAGGAAGAGTAGCTGCTGCCTCGGCAGGACCTACTGGGGATCCATAATAAACCCCAGGAAGAGTAGCTGCTGCCTTGGCAGGAACTAATGGGGATCCATAATAAACCCCAGGAAGAGTAGCTGCTGCCTCGGCAGGAACTAATGGGGATCCATAATAAACCCCAGGAAGAGTAGCTACTGCCTCGGCAGGAACTACTGGGGATCCATAATAAACCCCAGGAAGAGTAGCTGCTGCCTTGGCAGGAACTAATGGGGCTCCATAATAAACCCCAGGAAGCGTAGCTGCTGCCTTGGCATGAACTAATGGGGATCCATAATAAACCCCAGGAAGAGTAGCTGCTGCCTTGGCTAATGGGGATCCATAATAAACCAAAGGAAGAGTAGCTGCTGCCTCGGCAGGACCTACTGGGGATCCATAATAAACCCCAGGAAGAGTAGCTGCTGCCTTGGCTAATGGGGATCCATAATACACCCCAGGAAGAGTAGCTGCTGCCTTGGCAGGAACTAATGGGGATCCATAATAAACCCCAGGAAGAGTAGCTGCTGCCTCGGCAGGAACTAATGGAGATCCATAATAAACCCCAGGAAGAGTAGCTGCTGCCTCGGCAGGAACTAATGGGGATCCATAATGAACCCCAGGAAGAGTAGCTGCTGCGTTGGCTAATGGGGATCCATAATAAACCCAAGGAAGAGTAGCTGCTGCCTCGGCAGGACCTACTGGGGATCCATAATAAACCCCAGGAAGAGTAGCTGCTGCCTTGGCAGGAACTAATGGGGATCCATAATAAACCCCAGGAAGAGTAGCTGCTGCCTCGGCAGGAACTAATGGGGATCCATAATAAACCCCAGGAAGAGTAGCTGCTGCCTTGGCTAATGGGGATCCATAATAAACCAAAGGAAGAGTAGCTGCTGCCTCGGCAGGACCTACTGGGGATCCATAATAAACCCCAGGAAGAGTAGCTGCTGCCTTGGCTAATGGGGATCCATAATACACCCCAGGAAGAGTAGCTGCTGCCTCGGCAGGAACTAATGGGGATCCATAATAAACCCCAGGAAGAGTAGCTGCTGCCTCGGCAGGAACTAATGGAGATCCATAATAAACCCCAGGAAGAGTAGCTGCTGCCTCGGCAGGAACTAATGGGGATCCATAATGAACCCCAGGAAGAGTAGCTGCTGCCTTGGCTAATGGGAATCCATAATAAACCTAAGGAAGAGTAGCTGCTGCCTCGGCAGGAACTAATGGGGATCCATAATAAACCCCAGGAAGAGTAGCTACTGCCTCGGCAGGAACTACTGGGGATCCATAATAAACCCCAGGAAGAGTAGCTGCTGCCTTGGCAGGAACTAATGGGGCTCCATAATAAACCCCAGGAAGCGTAGCTGCTGCCTTGGCATGAACTAATGGGGATCCATAATAAACCCCAGGAAGAGTAGCTGCTGCCTTGGCTAATGGGGATCCATAATAAACCAAAGGAAGAGTAGCTGCTGCCTCGGCAGGACCTACTGGGGATCCATAATAAACCCCAGGAAGAGTAGCTGCTGCCTTGGCTAATGGGGATCCATAATACACCCCAGGAAGAGTAGCTGCTGCCTTGGCAGGAACTAATGGGGATCCATAATAAACCCCAGGAAGAGTAGCTGCTGCCTCGGCAGGAACTAATGGAGATCCATAATAAACCCCAGGAAGAGTAGCTGCTGCCTCGGCAGGAACTAATGGGGATCCATAATGAACCCCAGGAAGAGTAGCTGCTGCCTTGGCTAATGGGAATCCATAATAAACCTAAGGAAGAGTAGCTGCTGCCTCGGCAGGAACTAATGGGGATCCATAATAAACCCCAGGAAGAGTAGCTGCTGCCTCGGCAGGACCTACTGGGCATCCATAATAAACCCCAGGAAGAGTAGCTGCTGCCTTGGCTAATAGGGATCCATAATACACCCCAGGAAGAGTAGCTGCTGCCTTGGCAGGAACTAATGGGGATCCATAATAAACCCCAGGAAGAGTAGCTGCTGCCTCGGCAGGAACTAATGGGGATCCATAATAAACCCTAGGAAGAGTAGCTGCTGCCTCGGCAGGACCTACTGGGGATCCATAATAAACCCAAGGAAGAGTAGCTGCTGCCTTGGCTAATGGGGATCCATAATAAACCCCAGGAAGAGTAGCTGTTGCCTCGGCAGGAACTTCTGGGGATCCATAATAAACCCCAGGAAGAGTAGCTGCTGCCTTGGCATGAACTAATGGGGATCCATAATAAACCCCAGGAAGAGTAGCTGCTGCCTTGGCTAATGGGGATCCATAATAAACCAAAGGAAGAGTAGCTGCTGCCTCGGCAGGACCTACTGGGGATCCATAATAAACCCCAGGAAGAGTAGCTGCTGCCTTGGCTAATGGGGATCCATAATACACCCCAGGAAGAGTAGCTGCTGCCTTGGCAGGAACTAATGGGGATCCATAATAAACCCCAGGAAGAGTAGCTGCTGCCTCGGCAGGAACTAATGGAGATCCATAATAAACCCCAGGAAGAGTAGCTGCTGCCTCGGCAGGAACTAATGGGGATCCATAATGAACCCCAGGAAGAGTAGCTGCTGCCTTGGCTAATGGGAATCCATAATAAACCTAAGGAAGAGTAGCTGCTGCCTCGGCAGGAACTAATGGGGATCCATAATAAACCCCAGGAAGAGTAGCTGCTGCCTTGGCTAATGGGGATCCATAATAAACCCAAGGAAGAGTAGCTGCTGCCTCGGCAGGACCTACTGGGGATCCATAATAAACCCCAGGAAGAGTAGCTGCTGCCTTGGCAGGAACTAATGGGGATCCATGATAAACCCCAGGAAGAGTAGCTGCTGCCTCGGCAGGAACTAATGGGGATCCATAATAAACCCCAGGAAGAGTAGCTACTGCCTCGGCAGGAACTACTGGGGATCCATAATAAACCACAGGAAGAGTAGCTGCTGCCTTGGCAGGAACTAATGGGGCTCCATAATAAACCCCAGGAAGCGTAGCTGCTGCCTTGGCATGAACTAATGGGGATCCATAATAAACCCCAGGAAGAGTAGCTGCTGCCTTGGCTAATGGGGATCCATAATAAACCAAAGGAAGAGTAGCTGCTGCCTCGGCAGGACCTACTGGGGATCCATAATAAACCCCAGGAAGAGTAGCTGCTGCCTTGGCTAATGGGGATCCATAATACACCCCAGGAAGAGTAGCTGCTGCCTTGGCAGGAACTAATGGGGATCCATAATAAACCCCAGGAAGAGTAGCTGCTGCCTCGGCAGGAACTAATGGAGATCCATAATAAACCCCAGGAAGAGTAGCTGCTGCCTCGGCAGGAACTAATGGGGATCCATAATGAACCCCAGGAAGAGTAGCTGCTGCCTTGGCTAATGGGGATCCATAATAAACCCAAGGAAGAGTAGCTGCTGCCTCGGCAGGACCTACTGGGGATCCATAATAAACCCCAGGAAGAGTAGCTGCTGCCTTGGCAGGAACTAATGGGGATCCATAATAAACCCCAGGAAGAGTAGCTGCTGCCTCGGCAGGAACTAATGGGGATCCATAATAAACCCCAGGAAGAGTAGCTACTGCCTCGGCAGGAACTACTGGGGATCCATAATAAACCCCAGGAAGAGTAGCTGCTGCCTTGGCAGGAACTAATGGGGCTCCATAATAAACCCCAGGAAGCGTAGCTGCTGCCTTGGCTTGAACTAATGGGGATCCATAATAAACCCCAGGAAGAGTAGCTGCTGCCTTGGCTAATGGGGATCCATAATAAACCAAAGGAAGAGTAGCTGCTGCCTCGGCAGGACCTACTGGGGATCCATAATAAACCCCAGGAAGAGTAGCTGCTGCCTTGGCTAATGGGGATCCATAATACACCCCAGGAAGAGTAGCTGCTGCCTTGGCAGGAACTAATGGGGATCCATAATAAACCCCAGGAAGAGTAGCTGCTGCCTCGGCAGGAACTAATGGAGATCCATAATAAACCCCAGGAAGAGTAGCTGCTGCCTCGGCAGGAACTAATGGGGATCCATAATGAACCCCAGGAAGAGTAGCTGCTGCCTTGGCTAATGGGAATCCATAATAAACCTAAGGAAGAGTAGCTGCTGCCTCGGCAGGAACTAATGGGGATCCATAATAAACCCCAGGAAGAGTAGCTGCTGCCTCGGCAGGACCTACTGGGCATCCATAATAAACCCCAGGAAGAGTAGCTGCTGCCTTGGCTAATGGGGATCCATAATACACCCCAGGAAGAGTAGCTGCTGCCTTGGCAGGAACTAATGGGGATCCATAATAAACCCCAGGAAGAGTAGCTGCTGCCTCGGCAGGAACTAATGGGGATCCATAATAAACCCTAGGAAGAGTAGCTGCTGCCTCGGCAGGACCTACTGGGGATCCATAATAAACCCAAGGAAGAGTAGCTGCTGCCTTGGCTAATGGGGATCCATAATAAACCCCAGGAAGAGTAGCTGCTGCCTCGGCAGGAACTAATGGAGATCCATAATAAACCCCAGGAAGAGTAGCTGCTGCCTCGGCAGGAACTAATGGGGATCCATAATGAACCCCAGGAAGAGTAGCTGCTGCCTTGGCTAATGGGGATCCATAATAAACCCAAGGAAGAGTAGCTTCTGCCTCGGCAGGACCTACTGGGGATCCATAATAAACCCCAGGAAGAGTAGCTGCTGCCTTGGCAGGAACTAATGGGGATCCATAATAAACCCCAGGAAGAGTAGCTGCTGCCTCGGCAGGAACTAATGGGGATCCATAATAAACCCCAGGAAGAGTAGCTACTGCCTCGGCAGGAACTACTGGGGATCCATAATAAACCCCAGGAAGAGTAGCTGCTGCCTTGGCAGGAACTAATGGGGCTCCATAATAAACCCCAGGAAGCGTAGCTGCTGCCTTGGCTTGAACTAATGGGGATCCATAATAAACCCCAGGAAGAGTAGCTGCTGCCTTGGCTAATGGGGATCCATAATAAACCAAAGGAAGAGTAGCTGCTGCCTCGGCAGGACCTACTGGGGATCCATAATAAACCCCAGGAAGAGTAGCTGCTGCCTTGGCTAATGGGGATCCATAATACACCCCAGGAAGAGTAGCTGCTGCCTTGGCAGGAACTAATGGGGATCCATAATAAACCCCAGGAAGAGTAGCTGCTGCCTCGGCAGGAACTAATGGAGATCCATAATAAACCCCAGGAAGAGTAGCTGCTGCCTCGGCAGGAACTAATGGGGATCCATAATGAACCCCAGGAAGAGTAGCTGCTGCCTTGGCTAATGGGAATCCATAATAAACCTAAGGAAGAGTAGCTGCTGCCTCGGCAGGAACTAATGGGGATCCATAATAAACCCCAGGAAGAGTAGCTGCTGCCTCGGCAGGACCTACTGGGCATCCATAATAAACCCCAGGAAGAGTAGCTGCTGCCTTGGCTAATGGGGATCCATAATACACCCCAGGAAGAGTAGCTGCTGCCTTGGCAGGAACTAATGGGGATCCATAATAAACCCCAGGAAGAGTAGCTGCTGCCTCGGCAGGAACTAATGGGGATCCATAATAAACCCTAGGAAGAGTAGCTGCTGCCTCGGCAGGACCTACTGGGGATCCATAATAAACCCAAGGAAGAGTAGCTGCTGCCTTGGCTAATGGGGATCCATAATAAACCCCAGGAAGAGTAGCTGTTGCCTCGGCAGGAACTACTGGGGATCCATAATAAACCCCAGGAAGAGTAGCTGCTGCCTTGGCATGAACTAATGGGGATCCATAATAAACCCCAGGAAGAGTAGCTGCTGCCTTGGCTAATGGGGATCCATAATAAACCAAAGGAAGTGTAGCTGCTGCCTCGGCAGGACCTACTGGGGATCCATAATAAACCCCAGGAAGAGTAGCTGCTGCCTTGGCTAATGGGCATCCATAATACACCCCAGGAATAGTAGCTGCTGCCTTGGCAGGAACTAATGGGGATCCATAATAAACCCCAGGAAGAGTAGCTGCTGCCTCGGCAGGAACTAATGGAGATCCATAATAAACCCCAGGAAGAGTAGCTGCTGCCTCGGCAGGAACTAATGGGGATCCATAATGAACCCCAGGAAGAGTAGCTGCTGCCTTGGCTAATGGGAATCCATAATAAACCTAAGGAAGAGTAGCTGCTGCCTCGGCAGGAACTAATGGGGATCCATAATAAACCCCAGAAAGAGTAGCTGCTGCCTCGGCAGGACCTACTGGGCATCCATAATAAACCCCAGGAAGAGTAGCTGCTGCCTTGGCTAATGGGGATCCATAATACACCCCAGGAAGAGTAGCTGCTGCCTTGGCAGGAACTAATGGGGATCCATAATAAACCCCAGGAAGAGTAGCTGCTGCCTCGGCAGGAACTACTGGGCATCCATAATAAACCCCAGGAAGAGTAGCTGCTGCCTTGGCTAATGGGGATCCATAATACACCCCAGGAAGAGTAGCTGCTGCCTTGGCAGGAACTAATGGGGATCCATAATAAACCCCAGGAAGAGTAGCTGCTGCCTCGGCAGGAACTAATGGGGATCCATAATAAACCCCAGGAAGAGTAGCTGCTGCCTCGGCAGGAACTAATGGGGATCCATAATAAACCCTAGGAAGAGTAGCTGCTGCCTCGGCAGGACCTACTGGGGATCCATAATAAACCCAAGGAAGAGTAGCTGCTGCCTTGGCTAATGGGGATCCATAATAAACCCCAGGAAGAGTAGCTGTTGCCTCGGCATGAACTACTGGGGATCCATAATAAACCCCAGGAAGAGTAGCTGCTGCCTTGGCTAATGGGGATCCATAATAAACCAAAGGAAGAGTAGCTGCTGCCTCGGCAGGACCTACTGGGGATCCATAATAAACCCCAGGAAGAGTAGCTGCTGCCTTGGCTAATGGGGATCCATAATACACCCCAGGAAGAGTAGCTGCTGCCTTGGCAGGAACTAATGGGGATCCATAATAAACCCCAGGAAGAGTAGCTGCTGCCTCGGCAGGAACTAATGGAGATCCATAATAAACCCCAGGAAGAGTAGCTGCTGCCTCGGCAGGAACTAATGGGGATCCATAATGAACCCCAGGAAGAGTAGCTGCTGCCTTGGCTAATGGGAATCCATAATAAACCTAAGGAAGAGTAGCTGCTGCCTCGGCAGGAACTAATGGGGATCCATAATAAACCCCAGGAAGAGTAGCTGCTGCCTTGGCTAATGGGGATCCATAATAAACCCAAGGAAGAGTAGCTGCTGCCTCGGCAGGACCTACTGGGGATCCATAATAAACCCCAGGAAGAGTAGCTGCTGCCTTGGCAGGAACTAATGGGGATCCATGATAAACCCCAGGAAGAGTAGCTGCTGCCTCGGCAGGAACTAATGGGGATCCATAATAAACCCCAGGAAGAGTAGCTACTGCCTCGGCAGGAACTACTGGGGATCCATAATAAACCCCAGGAAGAGTAGCTGCTGCCTTGGCAGGAACTAATGGGGCTCCATAATAAACCCCAGGAAGCGTAGCTGCTGCCTTGGCATGAACTAATGGGGATCCATAATAAACCCCAGGAAGAGTAGCTGCTGCCTTGGCTAATGGGGATCCATAATAAACCAAAGGAAGAGTAGCTGCTGCCTCGGCAGGACCTACTGGGGATCCATAATAAACCCCAGGAAGAGTAGCTGCTGCCTTGGCTAATGGGGATCCATAATACACCCCAGGAAGAGTAGCTGCTGCCTTGGCAGGAACTAATGGGGATCCATAATAAACCCCAGGAAGAGTAGCTGCTGCCTCGGCAGGAACTAATGGAGATCCATAATAAACCCCAGGAAGAGTAGCTGCTGCCTCGGCAGGAACTAATGGGGATCCATAATGAACCCCAGGAAGAGTAGCTGCTGCCTTGGCTAATGGGGATCCATAATAAACCCAAGGAAGAGTAGCTGCTGCCTCGGCAGGACCTACTGGGGATCCATAATAAACCCCAGGAAGAGTAGCTGCTGCCTTGGCAGGAACTAATGGGGATCCATAATAAACCCCAGGAAGAGTAGCTGCTGCCTCGGCAGGAACTAATGGGGATCCATAATAAACCCCAGGAAGAGTAGCTACTGCCTCGGCAGGAACTACTGGGGATCCATAATAAACCCCAGGAAGAGTAGCTGCTGCCTTGGCAGGAACTAATGGGGCTCCATAATAAACCCCAGGAAGCGTAGCTGCTGCCTTGGCTTGAACTAATGGGGATCCATAATAAACCCCAGGAAGAGTAGCTGCTGCCTTGGCTAATGGGGATCCATAATAAACCAAAGGAAGAGTAGCTGCTGCCTCGGCAGGACCTACTGGGGATCCATAATAAACCCCAGGAAGAGTAGCTGCTGCCTTGGCTAATGGGGATCCATAATACACCCCAGGAAGAGTAGCTGCTGCCTTGGCAGGAACTAATGGGGATCCATAATAAACCCCAGGAAGAGTAGCTGCTGCCTCGGCAGGAACTAATGGAGATCCATAATAAACCCCAGGAAGAGTAGCTGCTGCCTCGGCAGGAACTAATGGGGATCCATAATGAACCCCAGGAAGAGTAGCTGCTGCCTTGGCTAATGGGAATCCATAATAAACCTAAGGAAGAGTAGCTGCTGCCTCGGCAGGAACTAATGGGGATCCATAATAAACCCCAGGAAGAGTAGCTGCTGCCTCGGCAGGACCTACTGGGCATCCATAATAAACCCCAGGAAGAGTAGCTGCTGCCTTGGCTAATGGGGATCCATAATACACCCCAGGAAGAGTAGCTGCTGCCTTGGCAGGAACTAATGGGGATCCATAATAAACCCCAGGAAGAGTAGCTGCTGCCTCGGCAGGAACTAATGGGGATCCATAATAAACCCTAGGAAGAGTAGCTGCTGCCTCGGCAGGACCTACTGGGGATCCATAATAAACCCAAGGAAGAGTAGCTGCTGCCTTGGCTAATGGGGATCCATAATAAACCCCAGGAAGAGTAGCTGTTGCCTCGGCAGGAACTACTGGGGATCCATTATAAACCCCAGGAAGAGTAGCTGCTGCCTTGGCATGAACTAATGGGGATCCATAATAAACCCCAGGAAGAGTAGATGCTGCCTTGGCTAATGGGGATCCATAATAAACCAAAGGAAGTGTAGCTGCTGCCTCGGCAGGACCTACTGGGGATCCATAATAAACCCCAGGAAGAGTAGCTGCTGCCTTGGCTAATGGGGATCCATAATACACCCCAGGAATAGTAGCTGCTGCCTTGGCAGGAACTAATGGGGATCCATAATAAACCCCAGGAAGAGTAGCTGCTGCCTCGGCAGGAACTAATGGAGATCCATAATAAACCCCAGGAAGAGTAGCTGCTGCCTCGGCAGGAACTAATGGGGATCCATAATGAACCCCAGGAAGAGTAGCTGCTGCCTTGGCTAATGGGAATCCATAATAAACCTAAGGAAGAGTAGCTGCTGCCTCGGCAGGAACTAATGGGGATCCATAATAAACCCCAGAAAGAGTAGCTGCTGCCTCGGCAGGACCTACTGGGCATTCATAATAAACCCCAGGAAGAGTAGCTGCTGCCTTGGCTAATGGGGATCCATAATACACCCTAGGAAGAGTAGCTGCTGCCTTGGCAGGAACTAATGGGGATCCATAATAAACCCCAGGAAGAGTAGCTGCTGCCTTGGCTAATGGGGATCCATAATAAACCCAAGGAAGAGTAGCTGCTGCCTCGGCAGGACCTACTGGGGATCCATAATAAACCCCAGGAAGAGTAGCTGCTGCCTTGGCAGGAACTAATGGGGATCCATGATAAACCCCAGGAAGAGTAGCTGCTGCCTCGGCAGGAACTAATGGGGATCCATAATAAACCCCAGGAAGAGTAGCTACTGCCTCGGCAGGAACTACTGGGGATCCATAATAAACCCCAGGAAGAGTAGCTGCTGCCTTGGCAGGAACTAATGGGGCTCCATAATAAACCCCAGGAAGCGTAGCTGCTGCCTTGGCATGAACTAATGGGGATCCATAATAAACCCCAGGAAGAGTAGCTGCTGCCTTGGCTAATGGGGATCCATAATAAACCAAATGAAGAGTAGCTGCTGCCTCGGCAGGACCTACTGGGGATCCATAATAAACCCCAGGAAGAGTAGCTGCTGCCTTGGCTAATGGGGATCCATAATACACCCCAGGAAGAGTAGCTGCTGCCTTGGCAGGAACTAATGGGGATCCATAATAAACCCCAGGAAGAGTAGCTGCTGCCTCGGCAGGAACTAATGGAGATCCATAATAAACCCCAGGAAGAGTAGCTGCTGCCTCGGCAGGAACTAATGGGGATCCATAATGAACCCCAGGAAGAGTAGCTGCTGCCTTGGCTAATGGGGATCCATAATAAACCCAAGGAAGAGTAGCTGCTGCCTCGGCAGGACCTACTGGGGATCCATAATAAACCCCAGGAAGAGTAGCTGCTGCCTTGGCAGGAACTAATGGGGATCCATAATAAACCCCAGGAAGAGAAGCTGCTGCCTCGGCAGGAACTAATGGGGATCCATAATAAACCCCAGGAAGAGTAGCTACTGCCTCGGCAGGAACTACTGGGGATCCATAATAAACCCCAGGAAGAGTAGCTGCTGCCTTGGCAGGAACTAATGGGGCTCCATAATAAACCCCAGGAAGCGTAGCTGCTGCCTTGGCTTGAACTAATGGGGATCCATAATAAACCCCAGGAAGAGTAGCTGCTGCCTTGGCTAATGGGGATCCATAATAAACCAAAGGAAGAGTAGCTGCTGCCTCGGCAGGACCTACTGGGGATCCATAATAAACCCCAGGAAGAGTAGCTGCTGCCTTGGCTAATGGGGATCCATAATACACCCCAGGAAGAGTAGCTGCTGCCTTGGCAGGAACTAATGGGGATCCATAATAAACCCCAGGAAGAGTAGCTGCTGCCTCGGCAGGAACTAATGGAGATCCATAATAAACCCCAGGAAGAGTAGCTGCTGCCTCGGCAGGAACTAATGGGGATCCATAATGAACCCCAGGAAGAGTAGCTGCTGCCTTGGCTAATGGGAATCCATAATAAACCTAAGGAAGAGTAGCTGCTGCCTCGGCAGGAACTAATGGGGATCCATAATAAACCCCAGGAAGAGTAGCTGCTGCCTCGGCAGGACCTACTGGGCATCCATAATAAACCCCAGGAAGAGTAGCTGCTGCCTTGGCTAATGGGGATCCATAATACACCCCAGGAAGAGTAGCTGCTGCCTTGGCAGGAACTAATGGGGATCCATAATAAACCCCAGGAAGAGTAGCTGCTGCCTCGGCAGGAACTAATGGGGATCCATAATAAACCCTAGGAAGAGTAGCTGCTGCCTCGGCAGGACCTACTGGGGATCCATAATAAACCCAAGGAAGAGTAGCTGCTGCCTTGGCTAATGGGGATCCATAATAAACCCCAGGAAGAGTAGCTGTTGCCTCGGCAGGAACTACTGGGGATCCATAATAAACCCCAGGAAGAGTAGCTGCTGCCTTGGCATGAACTAATGGGGATCCATAATAAACCCCAGGAAGAGTAGCTGCTGCCTTGGCTAATGGGGATCCATAATAAACCAAAGGAAGTGTAGCTGCTGCCTCGGCAGGACCTACTGGGGATCCATAATAAACCCCAGGAAGAGTAGCTGCTGCCTTGGCTAATGGGGATCCATAATACACCCAGGAATAGTAGCTGCTGCCTTGGCAGGAACTAATGGGGATCCATAATAAACCCCAGGAAGAGTAGCTGCTGCCTCGGCAGGAACTAATGGAGATCCATAATAAACCCCAGGAAGAGTAGCTGCTGCCTCGGCAGGAACTAATGGGGATCCATAATGAACCCCAGGAAGAGTAGCTGCTGCCTTGGCTAATGGGGATCCATAATACACCCTAGGAAGAGTAGCTGCTGCCTTGGCAGGAACTAATGGGGATCCATAATAAACCCCAGGAAGAGTAGCTGCTGCCTCGGCAGGAACTACTGGTCATCCATAATAAACCCCAGGAAGAGTAGCTGCTGCCTTGGCTAATGGGGATCCATAATACACCCCAGGAAGAGTAGCTGCTGCCTTGGCTAATGGGGATCCATAATAAACCAAAGGAAGTGTAGCTGCTGCCTCGGCAGGACCTACTGGGGATCCATAATAAACCCCAGGAAGAGTAGCTGCTGCCTTGGCTAATGGGGATCCATAATAAACCCCAGGAAGAGTAGCTGCTGCCTTGGCTAATGGGGATCCATAATAAACCAAAGGAAGTGTAGCTGCTGCCTCGGCAGGACCTACTGGGGATCCATAATAAACCCCAGGAAGAGTAGCTGCTGCCTTGGCTAATGGGGATCCATAATACACCCCAGGAATAGTAGCTGCTGCCTTGGCAGGAACTAATGGGGATCCATAATAAACCCCAGGAAGAGTAGCTGCTGCCTCGGCAGGAACTAATGGAGATCCATAATAAACCCCAGGAAGAGTAGCTGCTGCCTCGGCAGGAACTAATGGGGATCCATAATGAACCCCAGGAAGAGTAGCTGCTGCCTTGGCTAATGGGAATCCATAATAAACCTAAGGAAGAGTAGCTGCTGCCTCGGCAGGAACTAATGGGGATCCATAATAAACCCCAGAAAGAGTAGCTGCTGCCTCGGCAGGACCTACTGGGCATCCATAATAAACCCCAGGAAGAGTAGCTGCTGCCTTGGCTAATGGGGATCCATAATACACCCCAGGAAGAGTAGCTGCTGCCTTGGCAGGAACTAATGGGGATCCATAATAAACCCCAGGAAGAGTAGCTGCTGCCTCGGCAGGAACTACTGGTCATCCATAATAAACCCCAGGAAGAGTAGCTGCTGCCTTGGCTAATGGGGATCCATAATACACCCCAGGAAGAGTAGCTGCTGCCTTGGCAGGAACTAATGGGGATCCATAATAAACCCCAGGAAGAGTAGCTGCTGCCTCGGCAGGAACTAATGGGGATCCATAATAAACCCCAGGAAGAGTAGCTGCTGCCTCGGCAGGAACTAATGGGGATCCATAATAAACCCTAGGAAGAGTAGTTGCTGCCTCGGCAGGACCTACTGGGGATCCATAATAAACCCAAGGAAGAGTAGCTGCTGCCTTGGCTAATGGGGATCCATAATAAACCCCAGGAAGAGTAGCTGTTGCCTCGGCAGGAACTACTGGGGATCCATAATAAACCCCAGGAAGAGTAGCTGCTGCCTTGGCATGAACTAATGGGGATCCATAATAAACCCCAGGAAGAGTAGCTGCTGCCTTGGCTAATGGGGATCCATAATAAACCAAAGGAAGAGTAGCTGCTGCCTCGGCAGGACCTACTGGGGATCCATAATAAACCCCAGGAAGAGTAGCTGCTGCCTTGGCTAATGGGGATCCATAATACACCCCAGGAAGAGTAGCTGCTGCCTTGGCAGGAACTAATGGGGATCCATAATAAACCCCAGGAAGAGTAGCTGCTGCCTCGGCAGGAACTAATGGAGATCCATAATAAACCCCAGGAAGAGTAGCTGCTGCCTTGGCTAATGGGGATCCATAATACACCCCAGGAAGAGTAGCTACTGCCTCGGCAGGAACTAATGGGGATCCATAATAAACCCCAGGAAGAGTAGCTGCTGCCTCGGCAGGATCTAATAGGGATCCATAATAAACCCAAGGAAGAGTAGCTGCTGCCTTGGCTAACGGGGATCCATAATGAACCCCAGGAAGAGTAGCTGCTACCTCGGCAGGAACTAATGGGGATCCATAATAAACCCCAGGAAGAGTAGCTGCTGCCTTGGCTAACGGGGATCCATAATAAATCCCAGGAAGAGTAGCTGCTGCCTCGGCAGGAACTACTGGGGATCCATAATAAACCCAAGGAAGAGTAGCTGCTGTCTTGGCAGGAACTAGCGGGGATCCATAATAAAACCCAGGAAGAGTAGCTGCTGCCTTGGCAGGTACTAATGGGGATCCATAATGAACCCCAGGAAGAGTAGCTGCTGCCTTGGCAGGAACTACTGGGGATCCATAATAAACCCCAGGAAGAGTAGCTGATTCCTTGTCAGGAACTAATGGGGATCCATAATAAACCCCAGGAAGAGTAGCTGCTGCCTTGGCAGGAACTAATGGGGGATCCATAATAAACCTGAGGAAGAGTAGCTGCTGCCTTGGCAGGAACTAATGGGGATCCATAATAAACCCCAGGAAGAGTAGCTGCTGCCTTGGCAGGAACTAAAGGGAACTAGAGAGAGGGGGGGGGGTGGTAGAGAGGGGGAATGATGGGGGTAGAGAGTGTGGGGAGGGATGGATGGGGAGAGGGAGAGGGGGGATAGAGAGGTGGGATTGATGGGGGTAGAGAGAGGGGGAGGGATGGATGGGGGATACCGATGGTGGGAATTGAATGGGGGTAGAGAGAGAGAAGAAGGGTGGTAGAGAGAAGGGGGAGTGATGGAGGTAGAGAGAGATGGGGTGAGATGGGGGGAGGGATGGGGTAGAGAGAAGGGGGAGGGATGGGTGGGATGGGGTAGAGAGAGATGGGGTGGGGTGGGGGGGTACTGAGGGAGGGAAAGGGATGAGGGTAGAGAGAGAGGGGAAGGATGGAGAAAGTGGGGAAGAGGATGAGGGAGGGATAGAGGGAGGGAGGGAGGGAGATAGGAAGAGGGTGAGGGAGGGAGGGAGATAGGAAGAGGGTGAGGGAGGGAGGGAGATAGGAAGAGGGTGAGGGAGGGAGAGAGAGAGAGAGGGAGAAGATCGAGGGAGGGATAGAGGGAGGGAGGGAGGGAGATAGGAAGAGGGTGAGGGAGGGAGGGAGATAGGAAGAGGGTGAGGGAGGGAGGGAGAGAGAGAGAGAGGGAGAAGAGGGAGGGAGGAATCTGTACACAGTGTTCTATGTATTCAGACTGGACATGGAATAGAGATGTCAGGGAGCACAGTGTGTATGGTACAGCAGGTCACCTGGCTGTGTGTGTGTGTGTGCACGTGGGTATGTGTGTGTGCTTGCGTGCTTGCGTGCTTGCGTGCGTGCGTGCGTGTGTGGTGTGTGTGTGTGTGTCTGTGTGTGTGTGTGTGTGTGTGCGTGCTTGCGTGCGTGCTTGTGTGGTGTGTGTGTGTGTGTCTGTGTGTGTGTGTGTGTGTGTGCGTGTGTGTGTGGTGTGTGTGTGTGTGTCTGTGTGTGTGTGTGTGTGTGTGTGTGTGTGTGTGTGTGTGTGTGTGTGTGTGTGTGTGTGTGTGTGTGTGTGTGTGTGTGCGTGTGAAGGAATGTCACTTGCAATAACATCATCCTCTGAGGAGATGTAAAGGTCAAATGAGAATCTCAGAATACCTAATGACACAAACGCAGAGTGCTGATTGGATTAGACCTGGGCGGTGAGCGGGTTCCATGTTTCTTAGACCACAATGTTGTGTGATGTTTAACGTAGAAATATTGTATATAGAACAGCTACGCCTGGTGTTTCTATCAGCAGCTCTGGCAGACGTCTGTCGTAATGTTGACCCTCTGGAAATACAGAATGGTTGCTTACCAAATGACACCCTTTATCCTGTATGGACTACTGTTGACCAGAGTCCTTTACCCTGTATGGTGGACTACTGTTGACCAGAGTCCTTTACCCTGTATGGACTACTGTTGACCAGAGTCCTTTACCCTGTATGGACTACTGTTGACCAGAGTCCTTTATCCTGTATGGACTACTGTTGACCAGAGTCCTTTACCCTGTAAGGTGGACTACTGTTGACCAGAGTCCTTTACCCTGTACGGTGGACTACTGTTGACCAGAGTCCTTTATCCTGTATGGACTACTGTTGACCAGAGTCCTTTACCCTGTATGGACTACTGTTGACCAGAGTCCTTTACCCTGTATGGACTACTGTTGACCAGAGTCCTTTACCCTGTATGGACTACTGTTGACCAGAGTCCTTTACCCTGTACGGACTACTGTTGACCAGAGTCCTTTATCCTGTATGGACTACTGTTGACCAGAGTCCTTTACCCTGTATGGACTACTGTTGACCAGAGTCCTTTACCCTGTATGGACTACTGTTGACCAGAGTCCTTTACCCTGTATGGACTACTGTTGACCAGAGTCCTTTACCCTGTATGGACTACTGTTGACCAGAGTCCTTTACCCTGTATGGACTACTGTTGACCAGAGTCCTTTACCCTGTACGGTGGACTATTGTTGACCAGAGTCCTTTATCCTGTACGGTGGACTATTGTTGACCAGAGTCCTTTACCCTGTATGGACTACTGTCGACCAGAGTCCTTTACCCTGTATGGACTACTGTTGACCAGAGTCCTTTACCCTGTATGGACTACTGTTGACCAGAGTCCTTTACCCTGTACGGACTACTGTTGACCAGAGTCCTTTACCCTGTACGGTGGACTACTGTTGACCAGAGTCCTTTACCCTGTATGGACTACTGTTGACCAGAGTCCTTTACCCTGTATGGTGGACTACTGTTGACCAGAGTCCTTTACACTGTACGGTGGACTATTGTTGACCAGAGTCCTTTACCCTGTATGGACTACTGTTGACCAGAGTCCTTTACCCTGTATGGACTACTGTTGACCAGAGTCCTTTACCCTGTATGGACTATTGTTGACCAGAGTCCTTTACCCTGTATGGACTACTGTTGAACAGAGTCCTTTACCCTGTACGGTGGACTACTGTTGACCAGAGTCCTTTACCCTGTATGGACTACTGTTGACCAGAGTCCTTTACCCTGTATGGACTACTGTTGACCAGAGTCCTTTACCCTGTACGGACTACTGTTGACCAGAGTCCTTTACCCTGTATGGACTACTGTTGACCAGAGTCCTTTACCCTGTATGGACTACTGTTGACCAGAGTCCTTTACCCTGTATGGACTACTGTTGACCAGAGTCCTTTACCCTGTATGGACTACTGTTGACCAGAGTCCTTTACCCTGTATGGTGGACAACTGTTGACCAGAGTCCTTTACCCTGTATGGACTACTGTTGACCAGAGTCCTTTACCCTGTATGGACTACTGTTGACCAGAGTCCTTTACCCTGTATGGTGGACAACTGTTGACCAGAGTCCTTTACCCTGTATGGACTACTGTTGACCAGAGTCCTTTACCCTGTATGGACTATTGTTGACCAGAGTCCTTTACCCTGTATGGTGGACTACTGTTGATCAGAGTCCTTTACCCTGTATGGACTACTGTTGATCAGAGTCCTTTACCCTGTATGGACTACTGTTGACCAGAGTCCTTTACCCTGTATGGACTACTGTTGACCAGAGTCCTTTACCCTGTATGGACTACTGTTGACCAGAGTCCTTTACCCTGTACGGTGGACTATTGTTGACCAGAGTCCTTTATCCTGTACGGTGGACTATTGTTGACCAGAGTCCTTTACCCTGTATGGACTACTGTCGACCAGAGTCCTTTACCCTGTATGGACTACTGTTGACCAGAGTCCTTTACCCTGTATGGACTACTGTTGACCAGAGTCCTTTACCCTGTACGGACTACTGTTGACCAGAGTCCTTTACCCTGTACGGTGGACTACTGTTGACCAGAGTCCTTTACCCTGTATGGACTACTGTCGACCAGAGTCCTTTACCCTGTATGGACTACTGTTGACCAGAGTCCTTTACCCTGTATGGACTACTGTTGACCAGAGTCCTTTACCCTGTACGGACTACTGTTGACCAGAGTCCTTTACCCTGTACGGTGGACTACTGTTGACCAGAGTCCTTTACCCTGTATGGACTACTGTTGACCAGAGTCCTTTACCCTGTATGGACTACTGTTGACCAGAGTCCTTTACCCTGTATGGTGGACTACTGTTGACCAGAGTCCTTTACACTGTACGGTGGACTATTGTTGACCAGAGTCCTTTACCCTGTATGGACTACTGTTGACCAGAGTCCTTTACCCTGTATGGACTACTGTTGACCAGAGTCCTTTACCCTGTATGGACTATTGTTGACCAGAGTCCTTTACCCTGTATGGACTACTGTTGAACAGAGTCCTTTACCCTGTACGGTGGACTACTGTTGACCAGAGTCCTTTACCCTGTATGGACTACTGTTGACCAGAGTCCTTTACCCTGTATGGACTACTGTTGACCAGAGTCCTTTACCCTGTACGGACTACTGTTGACCAGAGTCCTTTACCCTGTATGGACTACTGTTGACCAGAGTCCTTTACCCTGTATGGACTACTGTTGACCAGAGTCCTTTACCCTGTATGGACTACTGTTGACCAGAGTCCTTTACCCTGTATGGACTACTGTTGACCAGAGTCCTTTACCCTGTATGGTGGACAACTGTTGACCAGAGTCCTTTACCCTGTATGGACTACTGTTGACCAGAGTCCTTTACCCTGTATGGACTACTGTTGACCAGAGTCCTTTACCCTGTATGGTGGACAACTGTTGACCAGAGTCCTTTACCCTGTATGGACTACTGTTGACCAGAGTCCTTTACCCTGTATGGACTATTGTTGACCAGAGTCCTTTACCCTGTATGGTGGACTACTGTTGATCAGAGTCCTTTACCCTGTATGGACTACTGTTGATCAGAGTCCTTTACCCTGTATGGACTACTGTTGATCAGAGTCCTTTACCCTGTATGGACTACTGTTGACCAGAGTCCTTTACCCTGTATGGTGGACTACTGTTGATCAGAGTCCTTTACCCTGTATGGACTACTGTTGACCAGAGTCCTTTACCCTGTATGGTGGACTACTGTTGATCAGAGTCCTTTACCCTGTATGGACTACTGTTGATCAGAGTCCTTTACCCTGTATGGACTACTGTTGATCAGAGTCCTTTACCCTGTATGGACTACTGTTGACCAGAGTCCTTTACCCTGTATGGACTACTGTTGACCAGAGTCCTTTATCCTGTATGGACTACTGTTGACCAGAGTCCTTTACCCTGTAAGGTGGACTACTGTTGACCAGAGTCCTTTACCCTGTACGGTGGACTACTGTTGACCAGAGTCCTTTATCCTGTATGGACTACTGTTGACCAGAGTCCTTTACCCTGTATGGACTACTGTTGACCAGAGTCCTTTACCCTGTATGGACTACTGTTGACCAGAGTCCTTTACCCTGTATGGACTACTGTTGACCAGAGTCCTTTACCCTGTACGGACTACTGTTGACCAGAGTCCTTTATCCTGTATGGACTACTGTTGACCAGAGTCCTTTACCCTGTATGGACTACTGTTGACCAGAGTCCTTTACCCTGTATGGACTATTGTTGACCAGAGTCCTTTACCCTGTATGGTGGACTACTGTTGATCAGAGTCCTTTACCCTGTATGGACTACTGTTGATCAGAGTCCTTTACCCTGTATGGACTACTGTTGACCAGAGTCCTTTACCCTGTATGGACTACTGTTGACCAGAGTCCTTTACCCTGTATGGTGGACTACTGTTGACCAGAGTCCTTTACACTGTACGGTGGACTATTGTTGACCAGAGTCCTTTACCCTGTATGGACTACTGTTGACCAGAGTCCTTTACCCTGTATGGACTACTGTTGACCAGAGTCCTTTACCCTGTATGGACTATTGTTGACCAGAGTCCTTTACCCTGTATGGACTACTGTTGAACAGAGTCCTTTACCCTGTACGGTGGACTACTGTTGACCAGAGTCCTTTACCCTGTATGGACTACTGTTGACCAGAGTCCTTTACCCTGTATGGACTACTGTTGACCAGAGTCCTTTACCCTGTACGGACTACTGTTGACCAGAGTCCTTTACCCTGTATGGACTACTGTTGACCAGAGTCCTTTACCCTGTATGGACTACTGTTGACCAGAGTCCTTTACCCTGTATGGACTACTGTTGACCAGAGTCCTTTACCCTGTATGGACTACTGTTGACCAGAGTCCTTTACCCTGTATGGTGGACAACTGTTGACCAGAGTCCTTTACCCTGTATGGACTACTGTTGACCAGAGTCCTTTACCCTGTATGGACTACTGTTGACCAGAGTCCTTTACCCTGTATGGTGGACAACTGTTGACCAGAGTCCTTTACCCTGTATGGACTACTGTTGACCAGAGTCCTTTACCCTGTATGGACTATTGTTGACCAGAGTCCTTTACCCTGTATGGTGGACTACTGTTGATCAGAGTCCTTTACCCTGTATGGACTACTGTTGATCAGAGTCCTTTACCCTGTATGGACTACTGTTGATCAGAGTCCTTTACCCTGTATGGACTACTGTTGACCAGAGTCCTTTACCCTGTATGGTGGACTACTGTTGATCAGAGTCCTTTACCCTGTATGGACTACTGTTGACCAGAGTCCTTTACCCTGTATGGTGGACTACTGTTGATCAGAGTCCTTTACCCTGTATGGACTACTGTTGATCAGAGTCCTTTACCCTGTATGGACTACTGTTGATCAGAGTCCTTTACCCTGTATGGACTACTGTTGACCAGAGTCCTTTACCCTGTATGGACTACTGTTGACCAGAGTCCTTTATCCTGTATGGACTACTGTTGACCAGAGTCCTTTACCCTGTAAGGTGGACTACTGTTGACCAGAGTCCTTTACCCTGTACGGTGGACTACTGTTGACCAGAGTCCTTTATCCTGTATGGACTACTGTTGACCAGAGTCCTTTACCCTGTATGGACTACTGTTGACCAGAGTCCTTTACCCTGTATGGACTACTGTTGACCAGAGTCCTTTACCCTGTATGGACTACTGTTGACCAGAGTCCTTTACCCTGTACGGACTACTGTTGACCAGAGTCCTTTATCCTGTATGGACTACTGTTGACCAGAGTCCTTTACCCTGTATGGACTACTGTTGACCAGAGTCCTTTACCCTGTATGGACTACTGTTGACCAGAGTCCTTTACCCTGTATGGACTACTGTTGACCAGAGTCCTTTACCCTGTATGGACTACTGTTGACCAGAGTCCTTTACCCTGTATGGACTACTGTTGACCAGAGTCCTTTACCCTGTACGGTGGACTATTGTTGACCAGAGTCCTTTATCCTGTACGGTGGACTATTGTTGACCAGAGTCCTTTACCCTGTATGGACTACTGTTGACCAGAGTCCTTTACCCTGTATGGACTACTGTTGACCAGAGTCCTTTACCCTGTATGGACTACTGTTGACCAGAGTCCTTTACCCTGTACGGACTACTGTTGACCAGAGTCCTTTACCCTGTACGGTGGACTACTGTTGACCAGAGTCCTTTACCCTGTATGGACTACTGTTGACCAGAGTCCTTTACCCTGTATGGTGGACTACTGTTGACCAGAGTCCTTTACCCTGTACGGTGGACTATTGTTGACCAGAGTCCTTTACCCTGTATGGACTACTGTTGACCAGAGTCCTTTACCCTGTATGGACTACTGTTGACCAGAGTCCTTTACCCTGTATGGACTATTGTTGACCAGAGTCCTTTACCCTGTATGGACTACTGTTGAACAGAGTCCTTTACCCTGTACGGTGGACTACTGTTGACCAGAGTCCTTTACCCTGTATGGACTACTGTTGACCAGAGTCCTTTACCCTGTATGGACTACTGTTGACCAGAGTCCTTTACCCTGTACGGACTACTGTTGACCAGAGTCCTTTACCCTGTATGGACTACTGTTGACCAGAGTCCTTTACCCTGTATGGACTACTGTTGACCAGAGTCCTTTACCCTGTATGGACTACTGTTGACCAGAGTCCTTTACCCTGTATGGACTACTGTTGACCAGAGTCCTTTACCCTGTATGGTGGACAACTGTTGACCAGAGTCCTTTACCCTGTATGGACTACTGTTGACCAGAGTCCTTTACCCTGTATGGACTACTGTTGACCAGAGTCCTTTACCCTGTATGGTGGACAACTGTTGACCAGAGTCCTTTACCCTGTATGGACTACTGTTGACCAGAGTCCTTTACCCTGTATGGACTATTGTTGACCAGAGTCCTTTACCCTGTATGGTGGACTACTGTTGATCAGAGTCCTTTACCCTGTATGGACTACTGTTGATCAGAGTCCTTTACCCTGTATGGACTACTGTTGATCAGAGTCCTTTACCCTGTATGGACTACTGTTGACCAGAGTCCTTTACCCTGTATGGTGGACTACTGTTGATCAGAGTCCTTTACCCTGTATGGACTACTGTTGACCAGAGTCCTTTACCCTGTATGGTGGACTACTGTTGATCAGAGTCCTTTACCCTGTATGGACTACTGTTGATCAGAGTCCTTTACCCTGTATGGACTACTGTTGATCAGAGTCCTTTACCCTGTATGGACTACTGTTGACCAGAGTCCTTTACCCTGTATGGACTACTGTTGACCAGAGTCCTTTACCCTGTATGGACTACTGTTGACCAGAGTCCTTTACCCTGTATGGACTACTGTTGATCAGAGTCCTTTACCCTGTATGGTGGACAACTGTTGACCAGAGTCCTTTACCCTGTATGGACTACTGTTGACCAGAGTCCTTTACCCTGTATGGACTACTGTTGACCAGAGTCCTTTACCCTGTATGGACTACTGTTGATCAGAGTCCTTTACCCTGTATGGACTACTGTTGATCAGAGTCCTTTACCCTGTATGGACTACTGTTGACCAGAGTCCTTTACCCTGTATGGACTACTGTTGACCAGAGTCCTTTACCCTGTATGGACTACTGTTTACCAGAGTCCTTCACCCTGTATGGTGGACTACTGTTGACCAGAGTCCTTTACCCTGTATGGACTACTGTTGACCAGAGTCCTTTATCCTGTACGGACTACTGTTGACCAGAGTCCTTTATCCTGTACGGACTACTGTTGACCAGAGTCCTTTACCCTGTATGGACTACTGTTGACCAGAGTCCTTTACCCTGTATGGACTACTGTTGACCAGAGTCCTTTACCCTGTATGGACTACTGTTGACCAGAGTCCTTTACCCTGTATGGACTATTGTTGACCAGAGTCCTTTACCCTGTATGGACTACTGTTGAACAGAGTCCTTTACCCTGTACGGTGGACTATTGTTGACCAGAGTCCTTTACCCTGTATGGACTACTGTTGACCAGAGTCCTTTACCCTGTATGGACTACTGTTGACCAGAGTCCTTTACCCTGTATGGACTATTGTTGACCAGAGTCCTTTACCCTGTATGGACTACTGTTGAACAGAGTCCTTTACCCTGTACGGTGGACTACTGTTGACCAGAGTCCTTTACCCTGTATGGACTACTGTTGACCAGAGTCCTTTACCCTGTATGGACTACTGTTGACCAGAGTCCTTTACCCTGTACGGACTACTGTTGACCAGAGTCCTTTACCCTGTATGGACTACTGTTGACCAGAGTCCTTTACCCTGTATGGACTACTGTTGACCAGAGTCCTTTACCCTGTATGGACTACTGTTGACCAGAGTCCTTTACCCTGTATGGACTACTGTTGACCAGAGTCCTTTACCCTGTATGGTGGACAACTGTTGACCAGAGTCCTTTACCCTGTATGGACTACTGTTGACCAGAGTCCTTTACCCTGTATGGACTACTGTTGACCAGAGTCCTTTACCCTGTATGGTGGACAACTGTTGACCAGAGTCCTTTACCCTGTATGGACTACTGTTGACCAGAGTCCTTTACCCTGTATGGACTATTGTTGACCAGAGTCCTTTACCCTGTATGGTGGACTACTGTTGATCAGAGTCCTTTACCCTGTATGGACTACTGTTGATCAGAGTCCTTTACCCTGTATGGACTACTGTTGATCAGAGTCCTTTACCCTGTATGGACTACTGTTGACCAGAGTCCTTTACCCTGTATGGTGGACTACTGTTGATCAGAGTCCTTTACCCTGTATGGACTACTGTTGACCAGAGTCCTTTACCCTGTATGGTGGACTACTGTTGATCAGAGTCCTTTACCCTGTATGGACTACTGTTGATCAGAGTCCTTTACCCTGTATGGACTACTGTTGATCAGAGTCCTTTACCCTGTATGGACTACTGTTGACCAGAGTCCTTTACCCTGTATGGACTACTGTTGACCAGAGTCCTTTACCCTGTATGGACTACTGTTGACCAGAGTCCTTTACCCTGTATGGACTACTGTTGATCAGAGTCCTTTACCCTGTACGGACTACTGTTGACCAGAGTCCTTTACCCTGTATGGACTACTGTTGACCAGAGTCCTTTACCCTGTATGGACTACTGTTGACCAGAGTCCTTTACCCTGTATGGACTACTGTTGACCAGAGTCCTTTACCCTGTATGGACTACTGTTGACCAGAGTCCTTTACCCTGTATGGTGGACAACTGTTGACCAGAGTCCTTTACCCTGTATGGACTACTGTTGACCAGAGTCCTTTACCCTGTATGGACTACTGTTGACCAGAGTCCTTTACCCTGTATGGTGGACAACTGTTGACCAGAGTCCTTTACCCTGTATGGACTACTGTTGACCAGAGTCCTTTACCCTGTATGGACTATTGTTGACCAGAGTCCTTTACCCTGTATGGTGGACTACTGTTGATCAGAGTCCTTTACCCTGTATGGACTACTGTTGATCAGAGTCCTTTACCCTGTATGGACTACTGTTGATCAGAGTCCTTTACCCTGTATGGACTACTGTTGACCAGAGTCCTTTACCCTGTATGGTGGACTACTGTTGATCAGAGTCCTTTACCCTGTATGGACTACTGTTGACCAGAGTCCTTTACCCTGTATGGTGGACTACTGTTGATCAGAGTCCTTTACCCTGTATGGACTACTGTTGATCAGAGTCCTTTACCCTGTATGGACTACTGTTGATCAGAGTCCTTTACCCTGTATGGACTACTGTTGACCAGAGTCCTTTACCCTGTATGGACTACTGTTGACCAGAGTCCTTTACCCTGTATGGACTACTGTTGACCAGAGTCCTTTACCCTGTATGGACTACTGTTGATCAGAGTCCTTTACCCTGTATGGTGGACAACTGTTGACCAGAGTCCTTTACCCTGTATGGACTACTGTTGACCAGAGTCCTTTACCCTGTATGGACTACTGTTGACCAGAGTCCTTTACCCTGTATGGACTACTGTTGATCAGAGTCCTTTACCCTGTATGGACTACTGTTGATCAGAGTCATTTACCCTGTATGGACTACTGTTGACCAGAGTCCTTTACCCTGTATGGACTACTGTTGACCAGAGTCCTTTACCCTGTATGGACTACTGTTTACCAGAGTCCTTCACCCTGTATGGTGGACTACTGTTGACCAGAGTCCTTTACCCTGTATGGACTACTGTTGACCAGAGTCCTTTATCCTGTACGGACTACTGTTGACCAGAGTCCTTTATCCTGTACGGACTACTGTTGACCAGAGTCCTTTACCCTGTATGGACTACTGTTGACCAGAGTCCTTTACCCTGTATGGTGGACTACTGTTGACCAGAGTCCTTTACCCTGTACGGTGGACTACTGTTGACCAGAGTCCTTTACCCTGTATGGTGGACTACTGTTGACCAGAGTCCTTTACCCTGTATGGACTACTGTTGACCAGAGTCCTTTACCCTGTATGGACTACTGTTGACCAGAGTCCTTTACCCTGTATGGACTACTGTTGACCAGAGTCCTTTACCCTGTATGGACTACTGTTGACCAGAGTCCTTTACCCTGTATGGTGGACTACTGTTGACCAGAGTCCTTTACCCTGTACGGTGGACTACTGTTGACCAGAGTCCTTTACCCTGTATGGACTACTGTTGACCAGAGTCCTTTACCCTGTATGGACTACTGTTGACCAGAGTCCTTTACCCTGTATGGACTACTGTTGACCAGAGTCCTTTACCCTGTACGGTGGACTACTGTTGACCAGAGTCCTTTACCCTGTATGGACTACTGTTGACCAGAGTCCTTTACCCTGTATGGACTACTGTTGACCAGAGTCCTTTACCCTGTACGGACTACTGTTGACCAGAGTCCTTTACCCTGTATGGACTACTGTTGACCAGAGTCCTTTACCCTGTATGGACTACTGTTGACCAGAGTCCTTTACCCTGTATGGACTACTGTTGACCAGAGTCCTTTATCCTGTATGGACTACTGTTGACCAGAGTCCTTTACCCTGTATGGACTACTGTTGACCAGAGTCCTTTACCCTGTATGGACTACTGTTGACCAGAGACCTTTATCCTGTACGGTGGACTACTGTTGACCAGAGTCCTTTACCCTGTACGGTGGACTACTGTTGACCAGAGTCCTTTACCCTGTACGGTGGACTACTGTTGACCAGAGTCCTTTACCCTGTACGGTGGACTACTGTTGACCAGAGTCCTTTACCCTGTACGGTGGACTACTGTTGACCAACCAGAGTCCTTTACCCTGTATGGACTACTGTTGACCAGAGTCCTTTACCCTGTATGGTGGACTACTGTTGACCAGAGTCCTTTACCCTGTACGGTGGACTACTGTTGACCAGAGTCCTTTACCCTGTATGGACTACTGTTGACCAGAGTCCTTTACCCTGTATGGACTACTGTTGACCAGAGTCCTTTACCCTGTATGGTGGACTACTGTTGACCAGAGTCCTTTACCCTGTATGGACTACTGTTGACCAGAGTCCTTTACCCTGTATGGACTACTGTTGACCAGAGTCCTTTACCCTGTATGGACTACTGTTGACCAGAGTCCTTTACCCTGTACGGACTACTGTTGACCAGAGTCCTTTACCCTGTATGGACTACTGTTGACCAGAGTCCTTTACCCTGTATGGACTACTGTTGACCAGAGTCCTTTACCCTGTATGGACTATTGTTGACCAGAGTCCTTTACCCTGTACGGACTACTGTTGACCAGAGTCCTTTACCCTGTATGGACTATTGTTGACCAGAGTCCTTTACCCTGTATGGACTACTGTTGACCAGAGTCCTTTACCCTGTATGGACTACTGTTGACCAGAGTCCTTTACCCTGTATGGTGGACAACTGTTGACCAGAGTCCTTTACCCTGTATGGACTACTGTTGACCAGAGTCCTTTACCCTGTATGGACTACTGTTGACCAGAGTCCTTTACCCTGTATGGTGGACAACTGTTGACCAGAGTCCTTTACCCTGTATGGACTACTGTTGACCAGAGTCCTTTACCCTGTATGGACTATTGTTGACCAGAGTCCTTTACCCTGTATGGTGGACTACTGTTGATCAGAGTCCTTTACCCTGTATGGACTACTGTTGATCAGAGTCCTTTACCCTGTATGGACTACTGTTGATCAGAGTCCTTTACCCTGTATGGACTACTGTTGACCAGAGTCCTTTACCCTGTATGGTGGACTACTGTTGATCAGAGTCCTTTACCCTGTATGGACTACTGTTGACCAGAGTCCTTTACCCTGTATGGTGGACTACTGTTGATCAGAGTCCTTTACCCTGTATGGACTACTGTTGATCAGAGTCCTTTACCCTGTATGGTGGACAACTGTTGACCAGAGTCCTTTACCCTGTATGGACTACTGTTGACCAGAGTCCTTTACCCTGTATGGACTACTGTTGACCAGAGTCCTTTACCCTGTATGGACTACTGTTGATCAGAGTCCTTTACCCTGTATGGACTACTGTTGATCAGAGTCCTTTACCCTGTATGGACTACTGTTGACCAGAGTCCTTTACCCTGTATGGACTACTGTTGACCAGAGTCCTTTACCCTGTATGGACTACTGTTTACCAGAGTCCTTCACCCTGTATGGTGGACTACTGTTGACCAGAGTCCTTTACCCTGTATGGACTACTGTTGACCAGAGTCCTTTACCCTGTATGGACTACTGTTGACCAGAGTCCTTTACCCTGTATGGACTATTGTTGACCAGAGTCCTTTACCCTGTATGGTGGACTACTGTTGACCAGAGTCCTTTATCCTGTATGGACTACTGTTCACCAGAGTCCTTTATCCTGTACGGACTACTGTTGACCAGAGTCCTTTACCCTGTATGGACTACTGTTGACCAGAGTCCTTTACCCTGTATGGTGGACTACTGTTGACCAGAGTCCTTTACCCTGTACGGTGGACTACTGTTGACCAGAGTCCTTTACCCTGTATGGTGGACTACTGTTGACCAGAGTCCTTTACCCTGTATGGACTACTGTTGACCAGAGTCCTTTACCCTGTATGGACTACTGTTGACCAGAGTCCTTTACCCTGTATGGACTACTGTTGACCAGAGTCCTTTACCCTGTATGGACTACTGTTGACCAGAGTCCTTTACCCTGTATGGTGGACTACTGTTGACCAGAGTCCTTTACCCTGTACGGTGGACTACTGTTGACCAGAGTCCTTTACCCTGTATGGTGGACTACTGTTGACCAGAGTCCTTTACCCTGTATGGACTACTGTTGACCAGAGTCCTTTACCCTGTATGGACTACTGTTGACCAGAGTCCTTTACCCTGTACGGTGGACTACTGTTGACCAGAGTCCTTTACCCTGTATGGACTACTGTTGACCAGAGTCCTTTACCCTGTATGGACTACTGTTGACCAGAGTCCTTTACCCTGTACGGACTACTGTTGACCAGAGTCCTTTACCCTGTATGGACTACTGTTGACCAGAGTCCTTTACCCTGTATGGACTACTGTTGACCAGAGTCCTTTACCCTGTATGGACTACTGTTGACCAGAGTCCTTTATCCTGTATGGACTACTGTTGACCAGAGTCCTTTACCCTGTATGGACTACTGTTGACCAGAGTCCTTTACCCTGTACGGTGGACTACTGTTGACCAGAGTCCTTTATCCTGTACGGTGGACTACTGTTGACCAGAGTCCTTTACCCTGTACGGTGGACTACTGTTGACCAGAGTCCTTTACCCTGTACGGTGGACTACTGTTGACCAGAGTCCTTTACCCTGTATGGACTACTGTTGACCAGAGTCCTTTACCCTGTATGGACTACTGTTGACCAGAGTCCTTTACCCTGTACGGTGGACTACTGTTGACCAGAGTCCTTTACCCTGTACGGTGGACTACTGTTGACCAGAGTCCTTTACCCTGTACGGTGGACTACTGTTGACCAGAGTCCTTTACCCTGTATGGACTACTGTTGACCAGAGTCCTTTACCCTGTATGGTGGACTACTGTTGACCAGAGTCCTTTACCCTGTACGGTGGACTACTGTTGACCAGAGTCCTTTACCCTGTATGGACTACTGTTGACCAGAGTCCTTTACCCTGTATGGACTACTGTTGACCAGAGTCCTTTACCCTGTATGGTGGACTACTGTTGACCAGAGTCCTTTACCCTGTATGGACTACTGTTGACCAGAGTCCTTTACCCTGTATGGACTACTGTTGACCAGAGTCCTTTACCCTGTATGGACTACTGTTGACCAGAGTCCTTTACCCTGTACGGACTACTATTGACCAGAGTCCTTTACCCTGTATGGACTACTGTTGACCAGAGTCCTTTACCCTGTATGGACTACTGTTGACCAGAGTCCTTTACCCTGCATGGACTATTGTTGACCAGAGTCCTTTACCCTGTACGGACTACTGTTGACCAGAGTCCTTTACCCTGTATGGACTATTGTTGACCAGAGTCCTTTACCCTGTACGGACTACTGTTGACCAGAGTCCTTTACCCTGTATGGTGGACTACTGTTGACCAGAGTCCTTTATCCTGTATGGACTACTGTTGACCAGAGTCCTTTACCCTGTACGGTGGACTACTGTTGACCAGAGTCCTTTACCCTGTATGGACTACTGTTGACCAGAGTCCTTTACCCTGTATGGACTACTGTTGACCAGAGTCCTTTACCCTGTATGGACTACTGTTGACCAGAGTCCTTTACCCTGTATGGACTACTGTTGACCAGAGTCCTTTACCCTGTAAGGTGGACTACTGTTGACCAGAGTCCTTTACCCTGTACGGTGGACTATTGTTGACCAGAGTCCTTTACCCTGTACGGACTACTGTTGACCAGAGTCCTTTACCCTGTATGGACTACTGTTGACCAGAGTCCTTTACCCTGTATGGACTACTGTTGATCAGAGTCCTTTACCCTGTATGGACTACTGTTCACCAGAGTCCTTTACCCTGTACGGTGGACTACTGTTGACCAGAGTCCTTTACCCTGTATGGTGGACTACTGTTGACCAGAGTCCTTTACCCTGTACGGTGGACTACTGTTGACCAGAGTCCTTTACCCTGTACGGTGGACTACTGTTGACCAGAGTCCTTTACCCTGTAAGGTGGACTACTGTTGACCAGAGTCCTTTACCCTGTACGGACTACTGTTGACCAGAGTCATTTACCCTGTAAGGTGGACTACTGTTGACCAGAGTCCTTTACCATGTATGGACTACTGTTCAACAGAGTCCTTTACCCTGTACGGTGGACTACTGTTGAACAGAGTCCCTTACCCTGTATGGTGGACTGCAGTTGACCAGATTATATTCTGTCTATCCACACCTGGACAACTGTCTCCACTGGGCTGGACAACTGTCTTCACTGGGCTGGACAACTGTCTTCACTGGACTGGACAACTGTCTCCACTGGGCTGGACAACTGTCTTCACTGGGCTGGACAACTGTCTTCACTGGACTGGACAACTGTCTCCACTGGGCTGGACAACTGTCTCCACTGGGCTGGACAACTGTCTCCACTGGGCTGGACAACTGTCTCCACTGGGCTGGACAACTGTCTCCACTGGGCTGGACAACTGTCTCCATTGGAATGGACAACTGTCTTCACTGGGCTGGGCTAGACACTGTCTCCACTGGGCTGGACAACTGTCTCCACTGGGCTGGACAACTGTCTCCACTGGGCTGGACAACTGCCTTCACTGGGCTGGACAACTGTCTCCACTGGGCTGGATAACTGTCTCCACTGGGCTGGACAACTGTCTCCACTGGGCTGGACAACTGTCTCCACTGGCCTGGACAACTGTCTTCACTGGGCTGGACAACTGTCTCCACTGGGCATGGACAACTGTCTTCACTGGGTTGGACAACTCTCTCCACTGGGCTGGACAACTGTCTTCAGTGGGATGGACAACTGTCTCCACTGGGCTGGACAACTGTCTCCACTGGGCTGGACAACTGTCTCTACTGGGCTGGACAACTGTCTCCACTGGGCTGGACAACTGTCTCTACTGGGCTGGACAACTGTCTCCACTGGGCTGGACAACTGTCTCCACTGGGCATGGACAACTGTCTCCACTGGGCTGGACAACTGTCTCCACTGGGCATGGACAACTGTCTCCACTGGGCTGGACAACTGTCTCCACTGGGCTGGACAACTGTCCCCACTGGGCTGGACAACTGTCTCCACTGACCTGGACAACTGTCTCCACTGGGCTGGACAACTGTCCCCACTGGGCTGGACAACTGTCTCCACTGACCTGGACAACTGTCTCCACTGACCTGGACAACTGTCTCCACTGGGCATGGACAACTGTCTCCACTGACCTGGACAACTGTCTCCACTGGGCTGGACAACTGTCTCCACTGGGCATGGACAACTGTCTCCACTGGGCTGGACAACTGTCTCCACTGGGCTGGACAACTGTCCCCACTGGGCTGGACAACTGTCTCCACTGACCTGGACAACTGTCTCCACTGGGCTGGACAACTGTCCCCACTGGGCTGGACAACTGTCTCCACTGACCTGGACAACTGTCTCCACTGACCTGGACAACTGTCTCCACTGGGCATGGACAACTGTCTCCACTGACCTGGACAACTGTCTCCACTGGGCTGGACAACTGTCTCCACTGGGCATGGACAACTGTCTCCACTGGGCTGGACAACTGTCTCCACTGGGCTGGACAACTGTCCCCACTGGGCTGGACAACTGTCTCCACTGGGCTGGACAACTGTCTCCACTGGGCATGGACAACTGTCTCCACTGACCTGGACAACTGTCTCCACTGACCTGGACAACTGTCTCCACTGGACATGGACAACTGTCTCCACTGACCTGGACAACTGTCTCCACTGACCTGGACAACTGTCTCCACTGGGCATGGACAACTGTCTCCACTGGGCTGGACAACTGTCTCCACTGGGCTGGACAACTGTCTCCACTGGGCTGGACAACTGTCTCCACTGGGCTGGACAACTGTCTCCACTGGGCTGGACAACTGTCTCCACTGGGCTGGACAACTGTCTTCACTGGGCTGGACAACTGTCTCCACTGGGCTGGATAACTGTCTCCACTGGGCTGGACAACTGTCTCCAGTGGGCTGGACACCTGTCTCCACTGGCCTGGACAACTGTCTTCACTGGGCTGGACAACTGTCTCCACTGGGCATGGACAACTGTCTTCACTGGGTTGGACAACTCTCTCCACTGGGCTGGACAACTGTCTTCAGTGGGATGGACAACTGTCTCCACTGGGCTGGACAACTGTCTCCACTGGGCTGGACAACTGTCTCCACTGGGCTGGACAACTGTCTCTACTGGGCTGGACAACTGTATCCACTGGGCTGGACAATTGTCTCTACTGGGCTGGACAACTGTCTCCACTGGGCTGGACAACTGTCTCCACTGGGCATGGACAACTGTCTCCACTGGGCTGGACAACTGTCTCCACTGGGCATGGACAACTGTCTCCACTGGGCTGGACAACTGTCTCCACTGGGCTGGACAACTGTCCCCACTGGGCTGGACAACTGTCTCCACTGACCTGGACAACTGTCTCCACTGGGCTGGACAACTGTCCCCACTGGGCTGGACAACTGTCTCCACTGACCTGGACAACTGTCTCCACTGACCTGGACAACTGTCTCCACTGGGCATGGACAACTGTCTCCACTGACCTGGACAACTGTCTCCACTGGGCTGGACAACTGTCTCCACTGGGCATGGACAACTGTCTCCACTGGGCTGGACAACTGTCTCCACTGGGCTGGACAACTGTCCCCACTGGGCTGGACAACTGTCTCCACTGGGCTGGACAACTGTCTCCACTGGGCTGGACAACTGTCTCCACTGGGCTGGACAACTGTCTCCACTGGGCTGGACAACTGTCTCCACTGGGCTGGACAACTGTCTCCACTGGGCTGGACAACTGTCTCCACTGACCTGGACAACTGTCTTTACTGGGCTGGACAACTGTCTCTACTGGGCTGGACAACTGTCTCCACTGACCTGGACAACTGTCTCCACTGGGCTGGACAACTGTCTTCACTGGGCTGGACAACTCTCTCCACTGGGCTGGACAACTGTCTCCACTGACCTGGACAACTGTCTCCACTGGGCTGGACAACTGTCTCCACTGGGCTGGACAACTGTCTCCACTGGGCTGGACAACTGTCTCCACTGACCTGGACAACTGTCTCCACTGGGCTGGACAACTGTCTCCACTGGGCTGGACAACTGTCTCCACTGACCTGGACAACTGTCTCCACTGACCTGGACAACTGTCTCCACTGGGCTGGACAACTGTCTCCACTGGGCTGGACAACTGTCTCCACTGGGCTGGACAACTGTCTCCACTGGGCATGGACAACTGTCGTCACAACAAATGGACAGGAGACTATCCTTGTACATGGAGGAGTAAATAAACCATAAAGGCATCTCAATGCCAGGCAGCCCTATCTGGAATAACTCCACCTAATCACCAGGCAACCCAATCTGGAATAACCCCATCTCATCCCCAGGCAGCCCTATCTAGAATAACCCCGCCTAATCTCCAGGCAACCCAATCTGGAATAACCCCACCTAATCTCCAGGCAGCCCTATCTAGAATAACCCCACCTAATCTCCAGGCAGCCCAATCTGGAATAACCCCACCTAATCTCCAGGCAGCCCAATCTGGAATAACCCCACCTAATCTCCAGGCAGTCCTACATGGAATAACCCCACCTAATCTCTAGGCAGTCCTAATTGGAATAACCCCACCTCATCTCCAGGCAGCCCTATCTAGAATAACCCCACCTCATCGCCAGGCAACCCTATCTGGAATAACCCCACCTCATCGCCAGGCAACCCTATCTGGAATAACCACACCTCATCGCCAGGCAGTCCTATCTGGAATAACCCCATCTCATCGCCAGGCAGCCCTATCTGGAATAACCCCACCTAATCTCCAGGCAGCCCCACCTCATTTCCAGGCAGCCCTATCTGGAATAACCCCACCTCATCGCCAGGCAACCCTATCTGGAATAACCCCACCTAATCTCCAGCGTTTAATGGAAACACCTTTAAGTCCTGGTTCCGAAGTGACATCATGTATGTGGAGCATGTGTACTATGACGGCTGTCTGCTGTCATCCAATCATTTACAAGAAAGATTTAGATTCTTTTAAGGCCAATTTCTTTAAATTCTTACAACTCAGAAATCTGAATGAACCAAAGGCATCTGGAACCAAAGGCATCTAGCACCAAAGGCATCTGGCACCAAAGGCATCTGGCACCAAAGGTATCTGGCACCAAAGGCATCTGGCACCAAGGGCATCTAGCACCAAAAGCATCTGGCACTGAATACACCTGGCACCAAAAGCATTGGCACGAAAATATCTAGCATCAAAGGCATCTGGCACCAAAGGCATCTGGCACCAAATACATCTGGCACCAAGGGCATCTGGCAACAAAGGCATCTAGCACCAAAGGCATGGGGCACCAAAGGCATTTGGCAACAGCTGCTACACTAAAGAAATGAATTACCAAGTTATATCAATGGTGGATTGAAAGTCTACCTGATAGTTCAAAACCTAATAAGGTAGAAATGAGAGCGTGATCTGAATGAAGAACTGAGGAGAACCGTTGGTCACAGATATGTACAAATGTTCACATCCGCTCCTACAACCGAAGACATTTAGTAAACTACTGCAATTGAAGATAATTCATAACATTTACTACCCTCCTGGATTTATTACCCTCCTGGATTTACTACCCTCCTGGATTTAGTACCCTCCTGGATTTATTACAGTTCTGGATTTCCTACAGTCCTGGATTTACTACAGTCCTGGATTTACTACAGTCCTGGATTTATTACAGTTCTGGATTTACTACAGTCCTGGATTTACTACAGTCCTGGATTTACTACCCTCCTGGATTTACTACCCTCCTGGATTTACTACAGTCCTGGATTTACTATCCTCCTGGATTTACTACAGTCCTGGATTTACTACCCTCCTGGATCTACTACACTCCTGGATTTACTACAGTCCTGGATTTACTACCCTCCTGGATTTACTACAGTCCTGGATTTAACACCCTCCTGGATGTCCTACCCTCCTGGATTTACTACAGTCCTGGATTTAATACCCTCCTGGATTTCCTAACCTCTTGGATTCCTTACAGTCCTGGATTTACTACAGTCCTGGATTTACTACCGTTCTGGATTTACTATAGTCCTGGATTTACTACCCTCCTGGGTTTATTTCCCTCCTGGATTTACTACAGTCCTGGATTTACTACAGTCCTGGATTTACTGCCCTCCTGGATTTACTACAGTCCTGGATTTACTACAGTCCTGGATTTACTACCCTCCTGGATTTACTACAGTCCAGGATTTACTACCTCCTGGATTTAATACAGTCCTGGATTTACTACAGTCCTGGATTTAATACCCTCTTGGATTTACTACCCTCCTGGATTTATTAGCCTCCTGGATTTACTACAGTCCTGGATTTACTACCTCCTGGATTTACTACAGTCCTGGATTTACTACCCTCCTTGATTTAATACCCTCCTGAATTTACTACCCTCCTGGATTTACCATAGTCCTGGATTTACTACAGTCCTGGATTTACTGCAGTCCTGGATTTACTACAGTCCTGGAATTACTACCCTTCTGGATTTACCACAGTCCTGGATTTACTACAGTCCTGGATTTACTACCCTCCTGGATTTACTACAGTCCTGGATTTACTACCCTCCTGGATTTTCTACAGTCCTGGATTTACTACCGTCCAGGATTTACTACCCTCCTGGATTTACTACAGTCCTGGATTTACTACAGTCCTGGATTTACTACAGTCCTGGATTTACTACAGTCCTCGATTTACTACCGTCCAGGATTTACTACCGTCCTGGATTTACTACCGTCCAGAATTTACTACCGTCCTGGATTTTCAACAGTCCTGGATTTACTACCGTCCAAGATTTACTACCCTCCTGGATTTACTACAGTCCTGGATTTACTAGAGTCCTGGATTTACTACCCTCCTGGATTTACTACAGTCCTGGATTTACTACAGTCCTGGATTTACTACCCTCCTGGATTTACTACAGTCCTGGATTTACTACAGTCCTGGATTTACTACCGTCCAGGATTTACTACCGTCCAGGATTTACTACCGTCCTGGATTTACTACAGTCCTGGATTTACTACCGTCCAGGATTTACTACCGTCCAGGATTTACTACCATCCTAGATTTACTACCGTCCTGGATTTACTACCGTCCTGGATTTACTACTGTCCAGGATTTACTACCGTCCTGGATTTACTACCGTCCAGGATTTACTACCGTCCTGGATTTACTACCGTCCTGGATTTACTACCCTCCTGGATTTGCTACCGTCCAGGATTTACTACAGTCCTCAATTTACTACAGTCCTGGATTTACTACAGTCCTGGATTTACTACCGTCCAGGATTTACTACCGTCCAGGATTTACTACCGTCCAGGATTTACTACCGTCCTGGATTTACTACCGTCCAGGATTTACTACCGTCCTGGATTTACTACCGTCCTGGATTTACTACAGTCCTGGATTTACTACAGTCCTCGATTTACTACCGTCCAGGATTTACTACCGTCCTGGATTTACTACAGTCCTGGATTTACTACCGTCCTGGATTTACTACCGTCCAGGATTTACCACCGTCCAGGATTTACTACAGTCCTGGATTTACTACAGTCCTGGATTTACTACAGTCCTGGATTTACTACAGTCCTGGATTTACTACAGTCCTGGATTTACTACAGTCCTCGATTTACTACCGTCCAGGATTTACTACCGTCCTGGATTTACTACAGTCCTGGATTTACTACCGTCCTGGATTTACTACCGTCCAGGATTTACTACCGTCCAGGATATACTACAGTCCTGGATTTACTACAGTCCTGGATTTACTACAGTCCTGGATTTACTACAGTCCTGGATTTACTTCAGTCCTCGATTTACTACCGTCCTGGATTTACTACCGTCCAGGATTTACTACCGTCCAGGATTTACTACAGTCCAGGATTTACTACCGTCCAGGATTTACTACCGTCCTGGATTTACTACCGTCCAGGATTTACTACCGTCCTGGATTTACTACCGTCCAGGATTTACTACCGTCCAGGATTTACTACAGTCCAGGATTTACTACCGTCCAGGATTTACTACCGTCCTGGATTTACTACCGTCCAGGATTTACTACCGTCCAGGATTTACTACCCTCCTGGATTTACTACAGTCCTGGATTTAACACCCTCCTGGATGTCCTACCCTCCTGGATTTACTACAGTCCTGGATTTAATACCCTCCTGGATTTCCTAACCTCTTGGATTCCTTACAGTCCTGGATTTACTACAGTCCTGGATTTACTACCGTTCTGGATTTACTATAGTCCTGGATTTACTACCCTCCTGGGTTTATTTCCCTCCTGGATTTACTACAGTCCTGGATTTACTACAGTCCTGGATTTACTGCCCTCCTGGATTTACTACAGTCCTGGATTTACTACAGTCCTGGATTTACTACCCTCCTGGATTTACTACAGTCCAGGATTTACTACCTCCTGGATTTAATACAGTCCTGGATTTACTACAGTCCTGGATTTAATACCCTCTTGGATTTACTACCCTCCTGGATTTATTAGCCTCCTGGATTTACTACAGTCCTGGATTTACTACCTCCTGGATTTACTACAGTCCTGGATTTACTACCCTCCTTGATTTAATACCCTCCTGAATTTACTACCCTCCTGGATTTACCACAGTCCTGGATTTACTACAGTCCTGGATTTACTGCAGTCCTGGATTTACTACAGTCCTGGAATTACTACCCTTCTGGATTTACCACAGTCCTGGATTTACTACAGTCCTGGATTTACTACCCTCCTGGATTTACTACAGTCCTGGATTTACTACCCTCCTGGATTTTCTACAGTCCTGGATTTACTACCGTCCAGGATTTACTACCCTCCTGGATTTACTACAGTCCTGGATTTACTACAGTCCTGGATTTACTACAGTCCTGGATTTACTACAGTCCTCGATTTACTACCGTCCAGGATTTACTACCGTCCTGGATTTACTACCGTCCAGAATTTACTACCGTCCTGGATTTTCAACAGTCCTGGATTTACTACCGTCCAAGATTTACTACCCTCCTGGATTTACTACAGTCCTGGATTTACTAGAGTCCTGGATTTACTACCCTCCTGGATTTACTACAGTCCTGGATTTACTACAGTCCTGGATTTACTACCCTCCTGGATTTACTACAGTCCTGGATTTACTACAGTCCTGGATTTACTACCGTCCAGGATTTACTACCGTCCAGGATTTACTACCGTCCTGGATTTACTACAGTCCTGGATTTACTACCGTCCAGGATTTACTACCGTCCAGGATTTACTACCATCCTAGATTTACTACCGTCCTGGATTTACTACCGTCCTGGATTTACTACTGTCCAGGATTTACTACCGTCCTGGATTTACTACCGTCCAGGATTTACTACCGTCCTGGATTTACTACCGTCCTGGATTTACTACCCTCCTGGATTTGCTACCGTCCAGGATTTACTACAGTCCTCAATTTACTACAGTCCTGGATTTACTACAGTCCTGGATTTACTACCGTCCAGGATTTACTACCGTCCAGGATTTACTACCGTCCAGGATTTACTACCGTCCTGGATTTACTACCGTCCAGGATTTACTACCGTCCTGGATTTACTACCGTCCTGGATTTACTACAGTCCTCGATTTACTACCGTCCAGGATTTACTACCGTCCTGGATTTACTACAGTCCTGGATTTACTACCGTCCTGGATTTACTACCGTCCAGGATTTACCACCGTCCAGGATTTACTACAGTCCTGGATTTACTACAGTCCTGGATTTACTACAGTCCTGGATTTACTACAGTCCTCGATTTACTACCGTCATGGATTTACTACCGTCCTGGATTTACTACAGTCCTGGATTTACTACCGTCCTGGATTTACTACCGTCCAGGATTTACTACCGTCCAGGATATACTACAGTCCTGGATTTACTACAGTCCTGGATTTACTACAGTCCTGGATTTAACACCCTCCTGGATGTCCTACCCTCCTGGATTTACTACAGTCCTGGATTTAATACCCTCCTGGATTTCCTAACCTCTTGGATTCCTTACAGTCCTGGATTTACTACAGTCCTGGATTTACTACCGTTCTGGATTTACTATAGTCCTGGATTTACTACCCTCCTGGGTTTATTTCCCTCCTGGATTTACTACAGTCCTGGATTTACTACAGTCCTGGATTTACTGCCCTCCTGGATTTACTACAATCCTGGATTTACTACAGTCCTGGATTTACTACCCTCCTGGATTTACTACAGTCCAGGATTTACTACCTCCTGGATTTAATACAGTCCTGGATTTACTACAGTCCTGGATTTAATACCCTCTTGGATTTACTACCCTCCTGGATTTATTAGCCTCCTGGATTTACTACAGTCCTGGATTTACTACCTCCTGGATTTACTACAGTCCTGGATTTACTACCCTCCTTGATTTAATACCCTCCTGAATTTACTACCCTCCTGGATTTACCACAGTCCTGGATTTACTACAGTCCTGGATTTACTGCAGTCCTGGATTTACTACAGTCCTGGAATTACTACCCTTCTGGATTTACCACAGTCCTGGATTTACTACAGTCCTGGATTTACTACCCTCCTGGATTTACTACAGTCCTGGATTTACTACCCTCCTGGATTTTCTACAGTCCTGGATTTACTACCGTCCAGGATTTACTACCCTCCTGGATTTACTACAGTCCTGGATTTACTACAGTCCTGGATTTACTACAGTCCTGGATTTACTACAGTCCTCGATTTACTACCGTCCAGGATTTACTACCGTCCTGGATTTACTACCGTCCAGAATTTACTACCGTCCTGGATTTTCAACAGTCCTGGATTTACTACCGTCCAAGATTTACTACCCTCCTGGATTTACTACAGTCCTGGATTTACTAGAGTCCTGGATTTACTACCCTCCTGGATTTACTACAGTCCTGGATTTACTACAGTCCTGGATTTACTACCCTCCTGGATTTACTACAGTCCTGGATTTACTACAGTCCTGGATTTACTACCGTCCAGGATTTACTACCGTCCAGGATTTACTACCGTCCTGGATTTACTACAGTCCTGGATTTACTACCGTCCAGGATTTACTACCGTCCAGGATTTACTACCATCCTAGATTTACTACCGTCCTGGATTTACTACCGTCCTGGATTTACTACTGTCCAGGATTTACTACCGTCCTGGATTTACTACCGTCCAGGATTTACTACCGTCCTGGATTTACTACCGTCCTGGATTTACTACCCTCCTGGATTTGCTACCGTCCAGGATTTACTACAGTCCTCAATTTACTACAGTCCTGGATTTACTACAGTCCTGGATTTACTACCGTCCAGGATTTACTACCGTCCAGGATTTACTACCGTCCAGGATTTACTACCGTCCTGGATTTACTACCGTCCAGGATTTACTACCGTCCTGGATTTACTACCGTCCTGGATTTACTACAGTCCTCGATTTACTACCGTCCAGGATTTACTACCGTCCTGGATTTACTACAGTCCTGGATTTACTACCGTCCTGGATTTACTACCGTCCAGGATTTACCACCGTCCAGGATTTACTACAGTCCTGGATTTACTACAGTCCTGGATTTACTACAGTCCTGGATTTACTACAGTCCTGGATTTACTACAGTCCTCGATTTACTACCGTCCAGGATTTACTACCGTCCTGGATTTACTACAGTCCTGGATTTACTACCGTCCTGGATTTACTACCGTCCAGGATTTACTACCGTCCAGGATATACTACAGTCCTGGATTTACTACAGTCCTGGATTTACTACAGTCCTGGATTTACTACAGTCCTGGATTTACTTCAGTCCTCGATTTACTACCGTCCTGGATTTACTACCGTCCAGGATTTACTACCGTCCAGGATTTACTACAGTCCAGGATTTACTACCGTCCAGGATTTACTACCGTCCTGGATTTACTACCGTCCAGGATTTACTACCGTCCTGGATTTACTACCGTCCAGGATTTACTACCGTCCAGGATTTACTACAGTCCAGGATTTACTACCGTCCAGGATTTACTACCGTCCTGGATTTACTACCATCCTGGATTTACTACCCTCCTGCCAGAATGCATGTAATGCCCCCAGAAATGTCTCGTCTCTGTTGGAGAAACAGAAAGAACAAATAGCCCCATTACCTCCACTGCCTTCAGAAAGTGGTGGTGGGTCATTTTTCTTTGCTGTCAAATGAGTAGAGACAAACTTATCACACAAGTCAGAGTTATACTTAAACTTAATCTTTAATCACTTAATAATAACGGAGCAGGTCAATACAACGCACCCGCAAATATAAAGTGAATCGATTGAGTGCTCTACGATAAGGATGGCTGGTCGTGGCTGGGTGACGATTGAGTGCTCTACGATAAGGATGGCTGGTCGTGGCTGGGTGACGATTGAGTGCTCTACGATAAGGATGGCTGGTCGTGGCTGGGTGACGATTGAGTGCTCTACGATAAGGATGGCTGGTCGTGGCTGGGTGACGATTGAGTGCTCTACGATAAGGATGGCTGGTCGTGGCTGGGTGACGATTGAGTGCTCTACGATAAGGATGGCTGGTCGTGGCTGGTTGACGATTCGCTCTCAGATCATTCGTTGAGAGCCCCGAGACAAAAGAACAAAGGTTTTTTTTTTATAGCCAAGATACACCCTGTTTTTATATCCGAGATACACCCTGTTTTTATATCCGAGATACACCCTGTTTTTATAGCCAAGATACACCCTGTTCCAACCGCCATGACGAAACAACAGATATATAGAATGGGTCACAAGGTTAAGATTAGTATGAAAGATACCAATAATTCATAGCAGACAGTATCTGTTGTGTCAACAGTTTCCTGGGGGGGGCTTGGGTTTTCCGACTTGTTGACTGATTGTAGTTGTATGCATGTCACGTTCGGCCGTTTGGCAGGTCAGGGGTTTCAGAGTTTCCTAGTTCCAGTTGACGTGTGAGCTCAGCATTGATCTGACAGGCAACAGGCCAGTTAGTATGTTTGTATTGATTGTGAACAAGTGGGGCATGTTGTTGTGTTGTAGATGTTTTGGTGGATTGGTTTTGAATGTCACTTTATTTTTGGATTGATTTTTTTTGCCTTCATTTTTTTTTTCAATAATTAAACAAAATTATAATAAAGATTCCTTTTTTTTCTATTTTGATGTTTAATTCACATTTTGAAGCAGCCAATTAGAGAGAGGAGGTAGGAATTATGTTTAATTGACATTATGAAGCAGCCAATTAGAGAGAGGAGGTAGGAATTATGTTTAATTGACATTATGAAGCAGCCAATTCGAGAGAGGAGGTAGGAATTATGTTTAATTGACATTATGAAGCAGCCAATTAGAGAGAGGAGGTAGGAATTATGTTTAATTGACATTATGAAGCAGCCAATTAGAGAGAGGAGGTAGGAATTATGTTTAATTGACATTATGAAGCAGCCAATTAGAGAGAGGAGGTAGGAATTATGTTTAATTGACATTATGTTACAGCCAATTAGAGAGAGGAGGTATGTTTAATTGACATTATGTTACAACCAATTAGAGAGAGGAGGTAGGAGTTATGCTTAATTGACATTATGTTACAACCAATTAGAGAGAGGAGGGAGGAGTTATGTTTAATTGACATTATGTTACAACCAATTAGAGAGAGGAGGTAGGAATCATGTTTTATTCATATCATGTTACAGCCAATTAGAGAGAGGAGGTAGGAGTTATGTTTTACTGACATTATGTTACAACCAATTAGAGAGAGGAGGGAGGAGTTATGTTTAATTGACATTATGTTACAGCCAATTAGAGAGAGGAGGGAGGAGTTATGTTTAATTGACATTATGTTACAACCAATTAGAGAGAGGAGGTAGGAATCATGTTTTATTCATATCATGTTACAGCCAATTAGAGAGAGGAGGTAGGAGTTATGTTTTACTGACATTATGTTACAACCAATTAGAGAGAGGAGGGAGGAGTTATGTTTAATTGACATTATGTTACAGCCAATTAGAGAGAGGAGGGAGGAGTTATGTTTAATTGACATTATGAAGCAGCCAATTAGAGAGAGGAGGTAGGAGTTATGGCCATGGAGAATTGAATCTCTGTCTCGTCTGTCGATGGAAAGTAAGATATGTGGCCATGGGGGATTGAGCCCTTCTCTCCGGGGTCGATGGACAGTCAGATGTGTTGCCATGGGCTCTGCACCAGAACCTTCTCTCTTCTCTGATCCCAGAAAAGGTTGGAACACGTCCAAGTGTGTGTATGAGAGAGCGAGAGAGAGAGAGAGAGAGAGAGAGAGAGAGAGAGAGAGAGAGAGACAGAGAGAGAGAGAGAGAGACAGAGAGAGAGAGAGGGGAGAGAGAGAGGAGAGAGAGAGAGAGACAGAGAGACAGAGAGAGAGAGAGGGGAGAGAGAGAGAGAGAGACAGAGAGAGAGAGACAGAGAGAGACAGAGAGACAGAGAGACAGAGACAGAGAGAGACAGAGAGACAGAGAGAGAGAGGGAGAGAGAGAGAGAGAGAGAGAGAGAGAGAGAGTATACTAAACATTATGAACACATTCTCTTTCCATGACAGACTGACCAGGTGAATCCAGGTGAAATCTATGATCCCTCTATGATCCCTTCCTGGTTGAAGGAAGGATTTTTTAAGCCTTGAGACATTATGAACACATTCTCTTTCCATGACAGACTGACCAGGTGAATCCAGGTGAAATCTATGATCCCTCTATGATCCCTTCCTGGTTGAAGGAAGGATTTTTAAGCCTTGAGACAATTGAGACATGGATGGTGTATGTGTGCCATTCAGAGGGTGAATGGACAAGTCAAAATATTGAAGTGCCTTTGAACTGGATATGGTGCCAGGCGCATTGGTGTAAAGAACTGCAATGCTGCTGGGTTTTTATTTATTAGATATTGTCTCATCGCTGCGACTCCCCCGACGGGCTCGGGGAGAGGTGAAGTCATGCACCCGAAATCCAGCCGCACCACTACTGATCTTTAGGTATGTAACAATTTACTAGCATATGTCTCCTGGTCTGGGTAATACTGTAGGAGCGCTATAGGCTACGTGGCCTGCGGTCCACGCTTTGGAGTCAGAACGTTGAATACGAGAAAAGAATTGTTGCATGTATACATGGTTTTGAAATATCATTAATAATAAATAACGCTGATTAAGACCAATGTCTTAATCAGGAAACACCGTTTTCAACTGGCTACTGGGGTCAGCCTGCAGGCACACGGCCCGCCACAAGGAGTCGCTAGAGTACGATGAACCAAGCCCCCACCAGTCAAAAGCCGGACGACGCTGGGCCAGTTGTACGCAGTCTTATGGGACTCGTGGCCACGGCAGGGTTGTGGTCCGGGAAGGAACCCAGGTCTGTAATAACGTCTCTAGACCGCTGCAGCACACGGAAAGGCTGCTGGGTATTTAATCTCTCTCTGCATCTCTCTGCCCCTCTGTTTCCCTCTCTCTCTTTCTCCATCTCTTTCCACTACTCTCTCTCCATCTCACTGCATCTCTCCCTCTCGCTGCATCTCTCTCCATCCCTCTCTCTGTCTCCACCTCTCTCCCCCTCCTCCCCTCTCTCTCTCCCTCTCTCCATCTCGCTGCATCTCTCTCCATCCCTCTCCCTTTCTCTCTCCCCCCTCTCTCTCCCTCTCTCCATCTCTCTCCACCTCTCTCCCTCCACCTCCCCCCCGTTTCCCCCTCTCCCTAACTCTCTCCATCTCGCTGCATCTCTCGCTTCTTTCTCCAGAGTGCAGTAGCAGACTCCATACAAGAGTTCTGCAGAGAGAAAGGGAGGGGGGGTGGGGGGAGGGGGTGCTTTTGACGGCAGGCGGCATGTGGAATTTAAATGACAGCTATTCTACGTCACTGAGAGGCACCCCCTGGCCGACAGACTCCACATCCACATCCTGATATAGAAGGATAGAAAACAGAGAGATTAGAAGAAAACGACGACAGAAAAAAAGGAGAAGAATTAGGCTATTCTGGTGCATTATTTTATTTCACCTTTATGTCAGCCAATCACAAAACAAAACACCTTTATGTCAGCCAATCACAAAACAAAAACAAATAATACAATATGACATAAAAGCAGTGGTTCGTTACAAGGTCTGAAGAAAATGATTGTCATTTATTATAATCAAAACGTTCTAAGGATCGTCTTCCGGTGATAGAAGTTGATGCTGCCTGCGTTGTGTTATCTAGTTCATTGCGCTGAAACCGGAGTTCACCAGGGTGTTTGTGTGACGGAAGTCGTCTCAGTTCTGAAGGAACTAGCGCCGAGCAGACCCGCCGGGCAACAACAACAAAAAAACAGGTTGAATCAACGTTGTTTCTCACGTCATTCCAACTAACAACAACAACATCACTGTGATGATGTTGAATCAACGTGGAAAACTAATTGGATTTGTAAAAAAGTCATCAACATAAAGGGCATTTCATTTTTTTTTCTTCTTTCTCCCAAATCCAATGACATTTCTTGTTGATTACACGTCGAATTAGTTTGACAGCTCAACCAAATGTAAATCAAAACTAGACGTTTGTGGCCAGTGGGGTTGGGAGCCAGCCCAGCGAGCAGCGCAGGCACCGTCGGTCCGTCCATCCTTCCAGCAGCCAGTCCCTCTTCTGCAGAGCGCACTCACTCACTCACACGCACGTACTCACGCACACAAACACGTTGTAGTCAGTCCTACCGTGTGCGTTGCGTGCAGGGCAGCTCGGCTCGCTGCTCGCAGCTGGGATAGGACGAGAAAGAAGACTACGGGAGACGGAGAAGACAAGGGGTGTGTGAAAAAGGGACTTACGTTCGACTGGAAGATGTTGGACTGGGATATTTGTACCGCGGCGGACCAAGGAACACGGTACACAATGAGCCCTATTGGATTACAGTGATTGTGCTGCTCTTTCTCAGCGGTGTGTGTGGAGTTAACAACAGGATTAATATTATATACCTCGGGAAGGAAGGAAGGAAATAAGGAATAAACGCCTGTCTTCATTTGGTTTGAGTTCCAGAGGACGCGGGGGGGAACCGGCTGGGCTGTTGTAATGTCACCTCATCACCCCGCTGTTCTGAAGCTCTATGAAAGGGAGAGGCTGTAAGTATGTCCATGTGTAATATGTCTTTCTGTCAGTGTCCATGTCCCCCTGCAGGTTCCCCCCGGTCTGTCTCTCTCTTGTCTATTCATGTTTTCATTATCGACATTACTGTTGCGTTTTTCAACGGTAGCGATAGGCTGCCCCGTTTTACGCATAGCCTTACCGTGCCTTGACTCTCCAAAGTGCAGCGAGCACTAGGCTGTGTGTGTGTGTGTGTGTGTGTGTGTGTGTGTGTGTGTGTGTTGTAGGATATGAGGGAAAGCTCAGCTCTTTTTGTCTTTGGGTTTGATTTCATTGTGATCAACTGTGCTTCAGAACTAAACCCCCACAGCCTGTAGGTTACCATGGGTGCACAGAGGTACCATTACCCACAACCACCTTTGTCCTGGTTAGGTTACATATCAACCTATAACCCCTTCTCTCCCCCTATCCTGCTACATATCATCCTACCACCCCAATATAACCCCCTCCACCCCATCTACATATCACCCTACCACCCCAATATAACCCCCTCTACATATCATCCTACCACCCCAATATAACCCCCTCTACATATCACCCTACCACCCAATATAACCCCCTCTACATATCATCCTACCACCCAATATAACCCCCTCTACATATCACCCTACCACACCAATATAACCCCCTCTACATATCATCCTACCACCCAATATAACCCCTCTACATATCACCCTACCACCCCAATATAACCCCCTCTACATATCATCCTACCACCCAATATAACCCACTCTACATATCATCCTACCACCCCAATATAACCCACTCTACATATCACCCTACCACCCCAATATAACCCCCTCTACATATCATCCTACCACCCAATATAACCCCCTCTACATATCATCCTACCACCCCAATATAACCCCCTCTACATATCACCCTACCACCCCAATATAACCCCCTCTACATATCACCCTACCACACCAATATAACTCCCTCTACATATCACCCTACCACCCCAATATAACCCCCTCTACATATCACCCTACCACCCCAATATAACCCCCTCTACATATCACCCTACCACACCAATATAACTCCCTCTACATATCACCCTACCACCCCAATATAACCCCCTCTACATATCATCCTACCACCCCAATATAACCCCCTCTACATATCATCCTACCACCCCAATATAACCCCCTCTACATATCATCCTACCACACCAATATAACTCCCTCTACATATCATCCTACCACCCCAATATAACCCCCTCTACATATCACCCTACCACCCCAATATAACCCCCTCTACATATCATCCTACCACCCCAATATAACCCCCTCTACATATCACCCTACCAAACCAATATAACTCCCTCTACATATCACCCTACCACCCCAATATAACCCCCTCTACATATCACCCTACCACCCCAATATAACCCCCTCTACATATCACCCTACCACCCCAATATAACCCCCTCTACATATCACCCTACCACCCCAATATAACCCCCTCTACATATCACTCTACCACCCCAATATAACCCCTCTACATATCACCCTACCACCCCAATATAACCCCCTCTACATATCACCCTACCACCCCAATATAACCCCCTCTACATATCATCCTACCACCCCCCTCTACCCCCCTGCTAAATATCTAGTTCTGGTTTTAAGAACAACCCAACACAGATGTAGGATTGTAATTTGATCACAATTTTGTTACTGAGAATATCCCTTCACAGCAAGAAATGCAAAACTTGTAGTTTCTTTTCCTTTTAAAAAGGCTTGTAAAGGTAGTAATATCCACTTTGAAAATTCAGACTTGATTTGCCCTAAAGAAAAAAATGTATCAACCCCGTATCAACCCCATACAAAAAATATCCATGAATTATAATCCACATAATAATTCACATGTCCTGTTGCTGCAGGATTACTTTCCTGCTGTAGCAAACTGGCTCAAATGAAGATCCTACATCTGTAACTGGTGGAATAAACGGAGTCGTAGTTCCGTTTCGGCACCGATATGTGTGTGTGAGCAGAGTGATCTTGTTGCAGACTCGTGTCATAATCATGTGAGCGGAGCGCAGGACGAGCATTTCTCTCTCTCTCTCTGAAGACTAAACAGCGCACCGGAGCCCCCGGTAAAAGCACAATAAGACAAACACCCTCTGTATCTGCCTGCCCTCGATCTCGCCGCTGTCTAGAGCTCCTGGGGGGTTTGTGCGGATGTTGCAGGCATTACGTGAGACAGGAGGAGAAACGAATGAATTGTTCAAACCCCCCCCTACCATTAACGCGAACCCTTCGCTGAGAGAACATGATGTGGGCATGAAGCGTGTGGGATTTTCGGGGAGGAGAAGAGACGGTGAGAACAGATGCTACAGGGTTACACTTCTTCCCTCATTGGCTCTCCTAGTCGACACTGCGGGTTTCTGCTGTCCATCGGTTTCCCATTCAGTCTCAGAACTTCCTTTGTGTCTCGGTGGTCCAGCAAGGCTATAGACTCTGAATGACCGACAGTGACAAAAAAATACTGTTGATTTTTTGTTTTAAAGAATATTGAACCCAACCATTTGATCAGTCACGGCCGAGATAATAGTAACGGGTAAATTCGGAGAGCCACGCGTCGCTTTTTCCGCTTTTCATGTTGGTTCGTGCTAGTAAAACAGGCATGGTACAGTGCCAGGTATCAACAGCCAATCCAGTAAGGTGAATGGAAACTATAGTGAGCTTCAATTGGTCAAATAGCAACACGATGTCGCAAGAGTATAGGCATAAAGTTCAGCTCAAGCCAACTTTGATCCGGTTCCGTGTTAAACATCACTCGCCTATGTAAGCATTGCCCAACGGTCCCCCAACATGCTATATGGGTCTCGTGTGTCAGGATCTGTCACCCACGCCCACCAACAACTTGACTCGCTGGGGGGAGAGAGAGAGATGTAAGCATTGCCCAACGGTCCCCCAACATGCTATATGGGTCTCGTGTGTCAGGATCTGTCACCCACGCCCACCAACAACTTGACTCGCTGGGGGGAGAGAGAGAGATGTAAGCATTGCCCAACGGTCCCCCAACATGCTATATGGGTCTCGTGTGTCAGGATCAGTCACCCCACGCCCACCAACAACTTGACTCGCTGGGGGGAGAGAGAGAGATGTACGCATTGCCCAACGGTCCCCCAACATGCTATATGGGTCTCTTGTGTCAGGATCTGTCACCCACGCCCACCAACAACTTGACTCGCTGGGGGGAGAGAGAGAGATGTACGCATTGCCCAATGCTATATGGGTCTCTTGTGTCAGGATCTGTCACCCACGCCCACCAACAACTTGACTCGCTGGGGGGAGAGAGAGAGATGTACGCATTGCCCAACGGCCCCCAACATGCTATATGGGTCTCTTGAGTCAGGATCTGTCACCCACGCCCACCAACAACTTGACTCGCTGGGGGGAGAGAGAGAGATGTACGCATTGCCCAACGGCCCCCAACATGCTATATGGGTCTCGTGTGTCAGGATCTGTCACCCACGCCCACCAACAACTTGACTCGCTGGGGGGAGAGAGAGAGATGTAAGCATTGCCCAATGGTCCCCCAACATGCTATATGGGTCTCGTGTGTCAGGATCTGTCACCCACGCCCACCAACAACTTGACTCGCTGGGGGGAGAGAGAGAGATGTACGCATTGCCCAACGGTCCCCAACATGCTATATGTGTCTCTTGTGTCAGGATCTGTCACCCACGCCCACCAACAACTTGACTCGCTGGGGGGAGAGAGAAAGATGTACGCATTGCCCAACGGTCCCCCAACATGCTATATGGGTCTCTTGTGTCAGGATCTGTCACCCACGCCCACCAACAACTTGACTCGCTGGAGAGAGAGAGAGGGAGATTTTTTTGTATATTATCTTGCTTTGGCAATGTTAACACATGTTTCCCATGCCAATAAAGCCCTTGAATTGAATTGAGAGAGAGAGGGAACCACAGAGAGAGAGAGAGAAACAGAGAGAGAGAGACAGAAACAGAGAGAGAGAATATGTTTTGTCCTACATTCCGCAGAGCAAGCAGCCGGCCGATAGGAGGCTGCAGTCCCGGGTCCCGCCAGTAGGTGTCGTCGGTGTATTGTGGTGCATCCAGTAACACTTTAATGAGAAATCAAAATGAATTTACATCTTCTCTTCTTTCCCCTTCCGTGCTCTCGGAGCCAGTCACGTTGTAGAGGCACAGTTCTTACATCTGACTGAGTCTCGGATCGCAACATGGACAGGGAGGGAGGGAGACAGAGAGAGAGAGAGAGGGAGGGAGAGAGAGAGAGAGAGAGAAGCATTGATGTTTTAACAGTGTGAATAAGTCGTGGCCCTGATTGAAATTGAAATGAGAGAGAAGGATAGAGAAAGAGAGAGAGAGAAGAGTTGATGTTTAAACAGGGTGAATCAGCTTGGTCCTGGCCTATAGCAATAGAGAGAGAGAGAGAAGTCTGGTCCTGGCCTATAGCAGCAGAGAGAGAGAGAAGTCTGGTCCTGGCCTATAGCAGTAGAGAGAGAGAGAGAAGTCTGGTCCTGGCCTATAGCAGCAGAGAGAGAGAGAGAAGAGTTGATGTTTAAACAGGGTGAATCAGCTTGGTCCTGGCCTATAGCAATAGAGAGAGAGAGAGAAGTCTGGTCCTGGCCTATAGCAGCAGAGAGAGAGAGAAGTCTGGTCCTGGCCTATAGCAGTAGAGAGAGAGAGAGAAGTCTGGTCCTGGCCTATAGCAGCAGAGAGAGAGAGAGAGAAGTCTGGTCCTGGCCTATAGCAGTAGAGAGAGAGAGAGAGAAGTGTATATGTTTAAACAGGGTGAATCAGCCTGGTCCTGGCCTATAGCAGCAGACTATATAACCCCCCCAGATACCAGACAGTTAACCTATCTGTTAGTGGTTAGACTATAAAACCCCCCCAGATACCAGACAGTTAACCTATCTGTTAGTGGTTAGACTATATAACCCCCCCAGATACCAGACAGTTAACCTATCTGTTAGTGGTTAGACTATATAACCCCCCCAGATACCAGACAGTTAACCTATCTGTTAGTGGTTAGACTATATAACCCCCCCCAGATACCAGACAGTTAACCTATCTGTTAGTGGTTAGACTATATAACCCCCCCAGATACCAGACAGTTAACCTATCTGTTAGTGGTTAGACTCTATAACCCCCCCAGATACCAGACAGTTAACCTATCTGTTAGTGGTTAGACTATATAACCCCCCCAGATACCAGACAGTTAACCTATCTGTTAGTGGTTAGTCTATATAACCCCCCCAGATACCAGACAGTTAACCTATCTGTTAGTGGTTAGACTATATAACCCCCCCAGATACCAGACAGTTAACCTATCTGTTAGTGGTTAGACTCTATAACCCCCCCAGATACCAGACAGTTAACCTATCTGTTAGTGGTTAGACTATATAACCCCCCCCAGATACCAGACAGTTAACCTATCTGTTAGTGGTTAGACTATATAACCCCCCCCAGATACCAGACAGTTAACCTATCTGTTAGTGGTTAGACTATATAACCCCCCCCCAGATACCAGACAGTTAACCTATCTGTTAGTGGTTAGACTCTATAACCCCCCCAGATACCAGACAGTTAACCCATCTGTTAGTAGTTAGACTATATAACCCCCCCCCCCATATACCAGACAGTTAACCTATCTGTTAGTGGTTAGACTCTATAACCCCAGATACCAGACAGTTAACCCATCTGTTAGTAGTTAGACTATATAACCCCCCCCCCAGATACCAGACAGTTAACCTATCTGTTAGTGGTTAGACTCTATAACCCCCCCAGATACCAGACAGTTAACCTATCTGTTAGTGGTTAGACTATATAACCCCCCCAGATACCAGACAGTTAACCCATCTGTTAGTAGTTAGACTATATAACCCCCCCCCAGATACCAGACAGTTAACCTATCTGTTAGTGGTTAGACTATATAACCCCCCCAGATACCAGACAGTTAACCTATCTGTTAGTGGTTAGACTATATAACCCCCCCAGATACCAGACAGTTAACCTATCTGTTAGTGGTTAGACTATATAACCCCCCCAGATACCAGACAGTTAACCTATCTGTTAGTGGTTAGACTATATAACCCCCCCAGATACCAGACAGTTAACCTATCTGTTAGTGGTTAGACTATATAACCCCCCCCAGATACCAGACAGTTAACCTATCTGTTAGTGGTTAGACTATATAACCCCCCCAGATACCAGACAGTTAACCTATCTGTTAGTGGTTAGACTATATAACCCCCCCAGATACCAGACAGTTAACCTATCTGTTAGTGGTTAGACTATGTAACCCCCCCAGATACCAGACAGTTAACCTATCTGTTAGTGGTTAGACTATATAACCCCCCCAGATACCAGACAGTTAACCTATCTGTTAGTGGTTAGACTATATAACCTCCCCAGATACCAGACAGTTAACCCATGTGTTAGTGGTTAGACTATATAACCCCCCCAGATACCAGACAGTTAACCTATCTGTTAGTGGTTAGACTATATAACCCCCCCAGATACCAGACAGTTAACCTATCTGTTAGTGGTTAGACTATATAACCCCCCCAGATACCAGACAGTTAACCTATCTGTTAGTGGTTAGACTCTATAACCCCCCCCCAGATACCAGACAGTTAACCTATCTGTTAGTGGTTAGACTATATAACCCCCCCAGATACCAGACAGTTAACCTATCTGTTAGTGGTTAGACTATATAACCCCCCCCAGATACCAGACAGTTAACCTATCTGTTAGTGGTTAGACTCTATAACCCCCCCAGATACCAGACAGTTAACCTATCTGTTAGTGGTTAGACTATATAACCCCCCCAGATACCAGACAGTTAACCTATCTGTTAGTGGTTAGACTATATAACCCCCCCAGATACCAGACAGTTAACCTATCTGTTAGTGGTTAGACTATATAACCCCCCCAGATACCAGACAGTTAACCTATCTGTTAGTGGTTAGACTATATAACCCCCCCAGATACCAGACAGTTAACCTATCTGTTAGTGGTTAGACTATATAACCCCCCCAGATACCAGACAGTTAACCTATCTGTTAGTGGTTAGACTATATAACCCCCCCAGATACCAGACAGTTAACCTATCTGTTAGTGGTTAGACTCTATAACCCCCCCAGATACCAGACAGTTAACCTATCTGTTAGTGGTTAGACTATATAACCCCAGATACCAGACAGTTAACCTATCTGTTAGTGGTTAGACTCTATAACCCCCCCAGATACCAGACAGTTAACCTATCTGTTAGTGGTTAGACTATATAACCCCCCCAGAAATAGAGGGAGGGAAGCTGAATGTTTCAGTAATGAGTTTAGCCCAGGTATACTCCCCCCTCCCCTCGCTGCCTGCACAGGTGTGTGTGTGTGTGTGTGTGTGTGTGTGTGTGTGTGTGTGTGGGGTGGACTCAGGTGCAGAGTTAACTCACAGAGATTTATCCCTGTTATGTCACAGGGCACTGTTTCCCATCACACACAAACACAAACAAAACGTTATTCAGTCATCCTAAAGAGGTGTGTGGTCTTGGCCCTAACACGGTCCTGTGTTCCTCAGGCCCTAACATGGTCGTGTGTTCCTCAGGCCCTAACATGGTCCCGCCAGTCAGACCAATTTGAGCAGAATGACACAGAGAGAGAGATGGATGTGTGGAGAGAGAGAGAGTGGTGGAGAGAAAGAAGGAGAGACAATAGAGGGATAGGAGAGAGAGTGATGGAGAGGAATATAGGGTATATATGGCGAGAGAGGAAGAGGTTCACACAGGGCGCTCAGAGCAGATGGCAGGGCTGCTGCTGCTGCTGTGGCCGGGATGGAGAGAGAGAGGGATGGAGAGAGACAGAGAATCTCAGAGAGAGAGAGAGAGGGATGGAGAGAGGGATGGAGAGAGAGAGAATCTCAGAGAGAGAGGGAAAGAGGGATGGAGAGAGAGGGATGGAGAAAGACAGAGAATTTCCGAGAGAGAGAGAGAGTGATGGAGAGAGGGATGGAGAGAGAGAGGCAGTGGGATGGAGGGAGAGAATCTCAGAGAGAGAGAGAGGTAGAGAATCTCAGAGAGAGAGAGAGGTAGAGAATCTCAGAGAGAGAGAGAGAGGGAGTGGTAGAGAATCTCAGAGAGAGAGAGAGGTAGAGAAGGCAGTCACCCAGGTATGAGAGCGAGAGGTAGAGAGAAGGCAGTCACCCAGGTATGAGAGAGAGGTAGAGAATCTCAGAGAGAGAGAGAGGTAGAGAAGGCAGTCACCTAGGTATGAGAGCGAGAGGTAGAGAAGGCAGTCACCCAGGTATGAGAGAGAGAGGTAGAGAATCTCAGAGAGAGAGAGAGAGGTAGAGAAGGCAGTCACCCAGGTATGAGAGAGAGAGGTAGAGAAGGCAGTCACCCAGGTATGAGAGAGAGAGGTAGAGAATCTCAGAGAGAGAGAGAGGTAGAGAAGGCAGT